>NW_027254673.1:0-217111 GCF_044704955.1 Pristiophorus japonicus | reverse complement strand
CCCCCCTCCCCGTCTCTCTCCCCCCTCCCCGTCTCCTCTCCCCCTTCCGTCTCTCTCCCCCCTCCCTGTCTCTCCCCCCCTCCCCGTCTCTCTCCCCCCTCCCTGTCTCTCCCCCCCCTCCCCGTCTCTCTCCCCCCTCCCCGTCTCTCTCCCCCCTTCCCGTCTCTCTCCCCCCCTCCCTGTCTCTCCCCCCCTCCCCGTCTCTCTCCCCCCTCCCCGTCTCTCTCCCCCCCTCCCAGTCTCTCTCCCCCACTCCGCCTCTCTCTCCCCCCTCCCCGTCTCTCTCCCCCCTCCCTGTCTCTCCCCCCCCTCCCCGTCTCTCTCCCCCCTCCCCGTCTCTCTCCCCCCCTCCTGTCTCTCCCCCCTCCCCGTCTCTCTCCCCCCTCCCCGTCTCTCCCCCCCCCTCCCCGTCTCTCTAACCCCTCCCCATCTCTCTCCCCCCTCCCCGTCTCTCTCCCCCTCCCCGTCTCTCCCCCCCCTCCCCGTCTCTCTAACCCCTCCCCATCTCTCTCCCCCCTCCCCGTCTCTCTCCCCCCTCCCTGTCTCTCCCCCCCTCCCCGTCTCTCTCCCCCCTCCCCGTCTCTCCCCCCCTCCCCGTCTCTCTAACCCCTCCCCATCTCTCTCCCCCCTCCCCGTCTCTCTCCCCCCCTCCCCGTCTCTCTCCCCCCTCCCCGTCTCTCCCCCCCTCCCCGTCTCTCTAACCCCTCCCCATCTCTCTCCCCCCTCCCCGTCTCTCTCCCCCCCTCCCCGTCTCTCTCCCCCCTCCCCGTCTCTCCCCCCCTCCCCATCTCTCTCCCCCCTCCCCGTCTCTCTCCCCCCTCCCGTCTCTCCTCCCCCCTTCCCGTCTCTCTCCCCCCCTCCCTGTCTCTCCCCCCCCTCCCCGTCTCTCTCCCCCTCCCCGTCTCTCTCCCCCCTTCCCGTCTCTCTCCCCCCCTCCCTGTCTCTCCCCCCTCCCCGTCTCTCTCCCCCCTCCCAGTCTCTCTCCCCCCTCCCCGTCCTCTACCCCCCTCCCCGTCTCTCTCCCCCCCTCCCAGTCTCTCTCCCCCCACTCCGCCTCTCTCTCCCCCCCTCCCCGTCTCTCTCCCCCCCTCCCTGTCTCTCCCCCCCTCCCCGTCTCTCTCCCCCCTCCCCGTCTCTCCCCCCCCTCCCCGTCTCTCTAACCCCTCCCCATCTCTCTCCCTCCTCCCCGTCTCTCTCCCCCCCTCCCCGTCTCTCTCCCCCCCCCTCCCTGTCTCTCCCCCCCTCCCCGTCTCTCTCCCTCCTCCCCGTCTCTCTCCCCCCATCCCCGTCTCTCTCCCAACCTCCCTGTCTCTCCCCCCCTCCCCGTCTCTCTCCCCCCTCCCCGTCTCTCTCCCCCTCCCCGTCTCTCTCCCCCCCTCCATGTCTCCCCCCCCCCTCCCCGTCTCTCTCCCCCCTCCCCGTCTCTCTACCACCCTCCCCGTCTCTCTCCCACCTCCCCGTCTCTCTCCCCCCCCTCCCTGTCTCCCCCCCCCTCCCCGTCTCTCTCCCCCCCTCCCCGTCTCTCTCCCCCCTCCCCGTCTCTCTCCCCCCCTCCCCGTCTCTCTCCCCCCTCCCTGTCTCCCCCCCCCCTCCCCGTCTCTCTCCCCCCTCCCCGTCTCTCTCCCCCCTCCCCGTCTCTCTCCCACCTCCCTGTCTTTCTCCCCCTCCCCGTCTCTCTCCCCCCTCCCCGTCTCTCTCCCCCCTCCCTGTCTCTCCCCCCCCTCCCCGTCTCTCTCCCCCCCTCCCCGTCTCTCTCCCCCTCCCCATCTCTATCTCCCCCCCTCCCCGTCTCTCCCCCCCTCCCCGTCTCTCTCCCCCCTCCCCGTCTCTCTCCCCCTCCCCGTCTCTCTCCCCCTCCCGTCTCTCTCGCCCCCTCCCCGTCTCTCTCCCCCCTCCCCGTCTCTCTCCCCCCTCCCCGTCTCTCTCGCCCCCTCCCCGTCTCTCTCCCCCCTCCCCGTCTCTCTCGCCCCCTCCCCGTCTCTCTCCCCCCTCCCCGTCTCTCTCCCCCCTCCCCGTCTCTCTCCCCCCTCCCCGTTTCTCTCCCCCCTCCCCCGTCTCTCTCGCCCCCTCCCCGTCTCTCTCGCCCCCTCCCCGTCTCTCTCGCCCCTCCCCGTCTCTCTCGCCCCCTCCCCGTCTCTCTCCCCCCTCCCCGTCTCTCTCGCCCCCTCCCCGTCTCTCTCGCCCCCTCCACGTCTCTCTCGCCCCCTCCCCGTCTCTCTCCCCCCTCCCCGTCTCTCTCCCCCTCCCCGTCTCTCCCCTCTCTCCTCCCCCCTCCCCGTCTCTCTCCCACCTACCCGTCTCTCCCCCCTCCCCGTCTCTCTCCCCCCTCCCCGTCTCTCCCCCCCCTCCCCGTCTCTCTACCCCTCCCCGTCTCTCCCCCCCCTCCCCATCTCTCCCCCCTCCCCGTCTCTCTCCCCCCCTCCCTGTCTCTCCCCCCCCCTCCCCGTCTCTCTCCCCCCTCCCCGTCTCTCTCCCCCCTCCCCATCTCTCCCCCCCTCCCCGTCTCTCTCCCCCCCTCCCTGTCTCTCCCCCCCCTCCCCGTCTCTCTCCCCCCTCCCCGTCTCTCTCGCCCCCTCCCCGTCTCTCTCCCCCCCTCCCCGTCTCTCCCCCCTCCCCGTCTCTCTCCCCCCTTCTCCGTCTCTCTCCCCCCTCCCCGTCTCTCCCCCCCTCCCCGTCTCTCTCCCCCCTCCCCGTCACTTCCCTCCCCTCCCCGTCTCTCCGCCCCCCCTCACCGTCTCTCTCACTCCCCCCCATCTCTCTCCCCTGCCTCTCTCTCTCTCTACCCCCTCTCTCTCCCTGTCTCTCTCTCTCCCCCTCTCTCTCCACTGTCCCTCTCTCTCTCTCCCCCCTGTCTCTCCCCTGTCTCTCTCTCTCCCCCCCTCTTACTCTCTCTGTCTCTCTCTCTCTCCCCCACTCTCTCTCCGCTGTCTCTCTCTCTCCCCCCTCACTCTCCCCTGTCTCTCTCTCTCTCCCCCCTCTCTCTCACCTGTCTATCTCTCTCTCTCCCCCCCATCTCTCTCCCTGTCTCTCTCTCTCCCCCCCCCCCTCTCTCTCCCCCCTCTCTCTCTCTCTCTCCCCCTTCTCTCTCCCCGTCTCTCTCTCTCTCTCCCCTCTCTCTCCCCCTGTCGCTCTCTCTCTCTCTCCCCCCTCTCTCTCCCCTGTCTCTCTCTCTCCCCCTCTCTCTACCCTGTCTCTTTCTCTCTCTCCCCCCATCTCTCACCCCTGTCTCTATCTCTCCCCCCCTCTCTCTCCCCGGTCTCTCTCTCTCCCCCTCTCTCTCTCCTCTGTCACTCTCTCTCCCCCTCTCTCTCTCCCCGGTCTCTCTCTCTGCCCCCCCAGCTCTCTACACGGTCTCTCCCCCCGTCTCTCTCCTTGCCCCCCACCCCCTCTCTCTCCCCATCTCTCTCCCCTGTCTCTCTCTCTCTCCCCCCTCTCTCTGCCCGCTCTCTCTCACCCCCCTCTCTCTCCCCTTGCCTCTCTGTCGCCCCCTCTCTCTCCCCCCCCTCTCTCCCCCTCTCTCTCCCCCCCCCCCTCTCTCCCCTTGTCTCTCTCTCTCCCCTTCTCTCTCTCTCCCCCTCTCACCCCCCATCTCTCTCCCCACCCCCCTCCCCCCTCTCTCTCCCCTGTCTCTCTCCCCCCTCTCTGTCCCCTGTCTCTCTCTCTGTCTCTCCCCTCTCTCTCCCCGGTCTCTCTCCCCGTCTCACTCCCCCCCCCCTCCCCGCTCTCTCTCCCCTGTCTCTCTCTCTCTCCCCGCTCCCATCACTCTCCCCTGTCTCTCTCTCTCTCACCCCCCCCTCTCTCTCCCCCCTCTCTCTCTCTCTCTCTCCCCCTTCTCTCTCCCCCTGTCTCTCTCTCTCTCCCCGCTCCCATCACTCTACCCTGTCTCTCTCTCTCTCTCTCCCCCTCTCTCTCCCCTGTCTATCTCTCTCTCTCTCCCCTCTCTCCCCTGTCTCTCTCTCTCCCTCCCCCCTCTCTCTCCCCCCCCTCTCTCGCTCTTTCCCCCCATCTCTCACCCCTGTCTCTATCTCTCTCTCTCCCCCTCTCTCTCTCCTCTGTCTCTCTCTCTCCCCCTCTCTCTCTCCCCCTCTCTCTCTCCCCGGTCTCTCTCTCTGCCCCCCAGCTCTCTACACGGTCTCTCCACCCGTCTCTCTCCTTGCCCCCCCACCCCCCTCTCTCTCCCCATCTCTCTCCCCTGTCTCTCTCTCTCTCCGCCCTCTCTCTGCCCGCTCTCTCTCACCCCCTCTCTCTCCCCACCACCCTGCCCCCTCTCTCCCCCTGTCTCTCTCTCCCCCCTCTCTGTCCCCTGTCTCTCTCTCTCTGTCTCTCCCCTCTCTCTCCCCGGTCTCTCTCCCCCCCTCCCCGCTCTCTCTCCCCTGTCTCTCTCTCTCTCCCCGCTCCCATCACTCTCCCCTGTCTCTCTCTCTCTCTCTCCCCATCTCTCTCCACTGTCTCTCTCTCTCCCCCATCTCACCCCCCTCTCTCTCCCCACTCTCACTCCCCTTCTCTCTCCCCTTGTCTCTCTCTCCCCGCTCTCTCTCCCTGTCTCTCTCTCTCTCCCCGCTCCCATCACTCTCCCCTGTCTCTCTCTCTCTCTCTCTCTCCCCATCTCTCTCCACTGTCTCTCTCTCTCCCCCATCTCACCCCCCTCTCTCTCCCCCACTCTCACTCCCCCTTCTCTCTCCCCTTGTCTCTCTCTCCCCCCCTCTCTCTCCCCTGTCCCTCTCTCTATCCACCCTCTCTCTCCCCTGTCTCTCTCTCTCCCCCCCTCTCTCTCCCCTTGTCTCTCTCCCCGCCCCTCTCTCTCCCCTTGTGTCTCTCCCCCCTCTCTCCCCTTGCCTCTCTCTCGCCCCCCTCTCTCTCCCCTGTCTCCCACTTCCCCCTCCCTCTCCCCCCAATCTCTCTCTCCCCCCTCCCTCTCCCATTGTCTCTCTCTCCCCCCCTCTCTCCCCTTGTCTCTCTCCCCCTCTCTCTCCCTGCCTCTCTCTCGCCCCCCTCCTCTCTCTCCCCTTGTCTCTCTTTCTCCCCCCTCTCTCTCTCTCCCCCCCTCTCTCTCTCTCTCCCCTCTCTCTCCCCTGTCTCTCTCTCCCCGCTCTCTCTCCCCTGTCTCTCTCTCTGTCTCCCCCCTCTCTCTCCCCGGTCTCTCTCTCCCCGCTCTCTCTCCCCTGTCTCTCTCTCTGTCTCTCCCCTCTCTCTCTCCCCATCTCTCTCCCCCCCCTCCCCGCTCTCTCTCCCCTGTCTCTCTCTCTCTCCCCGCTCCCATCACTCTCCCCTGTCTCTCTCTCTCTCTCTCCCCCATCTCTCTCCACTGTCTCACTCTCTCCCCTCTCTCTCCCCCATCTCTCCCCCCTCTCCCCCCCCCACTCTCACTCCCCTTCTCTCTCCCCTTGTCTCTCTCTCCCCCCCTCTCTCTCCCCTGTCTCTCTCTCTATCCCCCCTCTCTCTCCCCTGTCTCTCTCTCTCCCCCCCTCTCTCTCCCCTTGTCTCTTTCCCCCCCCTCTCTCTCCCCTTGTGTCTCTCCCCCTCTCTCCCCTTGCCTCTCTCTCGCCCCCCTCTCTCTCCCCTGTCTCCCTCTTCCCCCCTCCCTCTCCCCCCAATCTCTCTCCCCCCCTCCCTCTCCCATTGTCTCTCTCTCCCCCCCTCTCTCTCCCCTTGTCTCTCTCTCCCCCCTCTCTCTCCCTGCCTCTCTCTCGCCCCCCTCCTCTCTCTCCCCTTGTCTCTCTTTCGCCCCCCTCTCTCTCTCTCTCCCCCCCCCTCTCTCTCTCTCTCCCCTCTCTCTCCCCTGTCTCTCTCTCCCCGCTCTCTCTCCCCTGTCTCTCTCTCTGTCTCCCCCCTCTCTCTCCCGGTCTCTCTCTCCCCGCTCTCTCTCCCCTGTCTCTCTCTCTGTCTCTCCCCTCTCTCCCCGGTCTCTCTCCCCGTCTCTCTCCCCCCCTCCCCGCTCTCTCTCCCTGTCTATCTCTCTCTCCCCGCTCCCATCACTCTCCCCTGTCTCTCTCTCTCTCCCCCATCTCTCTCCACTGTCTCTCTCTCCCCCCTCTCTCTCCCCCATCTCTCTCCCCCACTCTCACTCCCCCTTCTCTCTCCCCTTGTCTCTCTCTCCCCCTCTCTCTCCCCTGTCTCTCTCTCTATCCCCCCTCTCTCTCCCCTGTCTCTCTCTCTCCCCCCCTCTCTCTCCCCTTGTCTCTCTCCCCCTCTCTCTCCCATTGTGTCTCACCCCCCCCTCTCTCCCCTTGCCTCTCTCTCGCCCCCCTCTCTCCCCTGTCTCTCTCTTCCCCCTCCCTCTCCCCCCAATCTCTCTCTCCCCCACTCCCTCTCCCATTGTCTCTCTCTCCCCCCTCTCTCTCCCCTTGTCTCTCTTTCTCCCCCCTCTCTCTCTCTCCCCCTCACTCTCTCTCTCCCCTCTCTCTCCCCTGTCTCTCTCTCCCCGGTCTCTCTCCCCTGTCTCTCTCTCTGTCTCCCCCCTCTCTCTCCCCGGTCTCTCTCCCCGTCTCTCTCCCCACCCCCCCCTCCCCCCTCTCTCTCCCCTGTCTCTCTCTCCCCCCTCCCCGTCTCTCTCTCTCCCCTCTCTCTCTCCCCCACCCTCTCTCTTCCCTGTCTCTCTCTTCCCCCCTCCCCGTCTTTCTCTCCCCTCTCTCTCTACCCTGTCTCTCTCTCTCCCCCTCCCCATCTCTCTCTCCCTCTCTCTCCCCTGTCTCTCTCTCTCCCCCACCCTCTCTCTTCCCTGTCTCTCTCTCTCCCCCCCTCCCGTCTCTCTCCCTCCCCTCTCTCTCTACCCCACCCTCTCTCCTCCCCTGTCTCTCTCTCCCCCTCCCCATCTCTCTCTCCCTCTCTCTCCCTGTCTCTCTCTCCCCGCTCTCTCTACCCTGTCTCTCTCTCTGTCTCCCCATCTCTCTCTCCCTCTCTCTCCCCGGTCTCTCTCCCCGTCTCACTCCCCCCCCCCTCCCCGCTCTCTCTCCCCTGTCTCTCTCTCTCTCCCGCTCCCATCACTCTCCCCTGTCTCTCTCTCTCTCTCTCCCCATCTCTCTCCACTGTCTCTCTCTCTCCCTCTCTCTCCCCCATCTCTCCCCCTCTCTCTCCCCCACTCTCACTCCCCTCTCTCTCTCCCTTGTCTCTCTCTCCCCCCTCTCTCTCCCCTGTCTCTCTCTCTATCCCCCCTCTCTCTCCCTGTCTCTCTCTCTTCCCCCCTCTCTCTCCCCTTGTCTCTCTCCCCCCCTCTCTCTCCCCTTGTGTCTCTCCCCCCTCTCTCCCCTTGCCTCTCTCTCGCCCCCCTCTCTCTCCCCTGTCTCCCTCTTCCCCCTCCCTCTCCCCCAATCTCTCTCTCCCCCCTCCCTCTCCCATTGTCTCTCTCTCCCCCCCCTCTCTCTCCCTTGTCTCTCTCTCCCCCCTCTCTCTCCCTGCCTCTCTCTCGCCCCCCTCCTCCTCTCTCCCCTTGTCTCTCTTTCTCCCCCCTCTCTCTCTCTCCCTCCCCTCTCTCTCTCTCTCCCCTCTCTCTCCCCTGTCTCTCTCTCCCCGCTCTCTCTCCCCTGTCTCTCTCTCTGTCTCCCCCCTCTCTCTCCCCGGTCTCTCTCTCCCCGCTCTCTCTCCCCTGTCTCTCTCTCTGTCTCTCCCCTCTCTCTCTCCCATCTCTCTCCCCCCCCATCCCCGCTCTCTCTCCCCTGTCTCTCTCTCTCTCCCGCTCCCATCATCTCCCCTGTCTCTCTCTCTCTCTCTCCCCATCTCTCTCCACTGTCTCTCTCTCTCCCCTCTCTCTCCCCCATCTCTCCCCCCTCTCTCCCCCCACTCTCACTCCCCCTTCTCTCTCCCCTTGTCTCTCTCTCCCCCCTCTCTCTCCCCTGTCTCTCTCTCTATCCCCCTCTCTCTCCCTGTCTCTCTCTCTCCCCCGTCTCTCTCCCCTTGTCTCTCTCCCCCCCCTCTCTCTCCCCTTGTGTCTCTCCCCCCTCTCTCCCCTTGCCTCTCTCTCGCCCCCTCTCTCTCCCCTGTCTCCCTCTTCCCCCTCCCTCTCCCCCATCTCTCTCTCCCCCCTCCCTCTCCCATGTCTCTCTCTCCCCCCTCTCTCTCCCTGCCTCTCTCTCGCCCCCCTCCTCTCTCTCCCCTTGTCTCTCTTTCGCCCCCTCTCTCTCTCTCCCCCCCCCTCTCTCTCTCTCTCCCCTCTCTCTCCCCTGTCTCTCTCTCCCCGCTCTCTCTCCCCTGTCTCTCTCTCTGTCTCCCCCTCTCTCTCCCCGGTCTCTCTCTCCCCGCTCTCTCTCCCCTGTCTTTCTCTCTGTCTCTCCCTCTCTCTCCCCAGTCTCTCTCCCCGTCTCTCTCCCCCCCCCTCCCCGCTCTCTCTCCCCCTGTCTCTCTCTCTCTCCCCGCTCCCATCACTCTCCCCTGTCTCTCTCTCTCTCCCCCATCTCTCTCCACTGTCTCTCTCTCCCCCCTCTCTCTCCCCCATCTCTCCCCCTTCTCTCTCCCCACTCTCACTCCCCCTTCTCTCTCCCCTTGTCTCTCTCTCCCCCTCTCTCTCCCCTGTCTCTCTCTCTCTATCCCCCCTCTCTCTCCCCTGTCTCTCTCTCTCCCCCCCTCTCTCTCCCCTTGTCTCTCTCCCCCCTCTCTCTCCCCCTTGTGTCTCACCCCCCCTCTCTCCCCTTGCCTCTCTCTCGCCCCCCTCTCTCTCCCCTGTCTCTCTCTTCGCCCTCCTCTCCCCCCAATCTCTCTCTCCCCCCCTCCCTCTCCCATTGTCTCTCTCTCCCCCCTCTCTCTCCCCTTGTCTCTCTTTCTCCCCCCTCTCTCTCTCTCCCCCCTCACTCTCTCTCTCCCTCTCTCTCCCCTGTCTCTCTCTCCCCGCTCTCTCTCCCCTGTCTCTCTCTCTGTCTCCCCCCTCTCTCTCCCTGGTCTCTCTCCCCGTCTCTCTCCCCACCCCCCCTCCCCCCTCTCTCTCCCCTGTCTCTCTCTCCCCCCTCCCCGTCTCTCTCTCTCCCCTCTCTCTCTCCCCCACCCTCTCTCTTCCCTGTCTCTCTCTTCCCCCCTCCCGTCTTTCTCTCCCCTCTCTCTCTACCCACCCTCTCTCTCCCCTGTCTCTCTCTCTCCCCCCTCCCAATCTCTCTCTCCCCTCTTTCTCCCCTGTCTCTCTCTCTCCCCCACCCCTCTCTTCCCTGTCTCTCTCTCCCCCCTCCCTGTCTCTCTCTCCCCCCTCTCTCTCCCCACCCCCTCCCCCATCTCTCTCCCCTGTCTCCTGCCTCTCTCTCTCCCCCTCTCTCTCCCTGTCTCTCTCTCCCCACCTCCTCCCCCCTCTCTCTCCCCTGTCTTTCTCTCCCCCTCACTCTCCCCTGTCTCTCTCTCCCCACCCCCCTCTCTCCCACCCCCCTCCCCCATCTCTCTCCCCTGTCTCTCTCCCCCCTCTCTCTCCCCTTTCTCTCTCCCCTGTCTCTCTCGCCCCACCCCCCTCCCCCTCTCTCTCACCTGTCTCTCTCTCTCCCCCATCTCTCTCCCCTGTCTCTCTCTCCCCTGTCTCTCTCTCCCCTCATCTCTCTCCCCTGTCTCTCTCTCTCTCCCCCATCTCTCTCCCCTCTCTCTCTCTCCCCCCATCTCTCTCCCCTGTCTCTCTCTCCCCCCTCTCTCTCCCCTGTCTCTCTCTCTCTCTCCCCCTCTCTCTCCCCATCTCTCTCTCTCTCCCCCCATCTCTCTCCCCTGTCTCTCTCTCCCCCTCTCTCTCCCCAGCCCCCTCCCCCATCTCTCTCCCCTGTCTCCTGCCTCTCTCTCTCCCCCCTCTCTTCCCCTGCTCTCTCTCCCCACCCCCTCCCCCCTCTCTCTCCCCTGTCTTTCTCTCCCCCTCTCTCTCCCCTGTATCTCTCTCCCCACCCCCCTCTCTCCCCACCCCCCTCCCCCATCTCTCTCCCCTGTCTCTCTCTCCCCCCTCTCTCTCCCCTTTCTCTCTCCCCTGTCTCTCTCGCCCCACCCCCCTCCCCCTCTCTCTCACCTGTCTCTCTCTCTCCCCCCATCTCTCTCCCCTGTCTCTC
Source organism: Pristiophorus japonicus (assembly GCF_044704955.1). NCBI lineage: Eukaryota > Metazoa > Chordata > Chondrichthyes > Pristiophoridae > Pristiophorus > Pristiophorus japonicus. The sequence continues at coordinate 207,119 of NW_027254673.1, read as the reverse complement.
TCTCCCCTGTCTCTCTCTCCCCTCATCTCTCTCCCCTGTCTCTCTCTCTCTCCCCCATCTCTCTCCCCTCTCTCTCTCTCCCCCATCTCTCTCCCCTGTCTCTCTCTCCCCCCTCTCTCTCCCTGTCTCTCTCTCTCTCCCCCTCTCTCTCCCCGTCTCTCTCTCTCTCCCCCCATCCTCTCTCCCCGTCTCTCTCTCTCTCCCCCCATCTCTCTCCCCTGTCTCTCTCTCTCCCCCTTTCTCTCCCCTGTCTCTCTCTCTCTCCCCCCCATCTCTCTCCCCTGTCTCTCTCTCTCTCTCTCTCCCCAGCTCTCTCCCCGTCTCTCTCTCTCCGCCCTCTCTCTCTCCTGTCTCTCTCTCTCTCCCCCATCTCTCTCCCCTGTCTCTCTCTCTCACCCCATCTCTCTCCCCGTCTCTCTCTCTCCCCCCTCTCTCTCCCCTGTCTTCTCTCTCTCTCTCCCCCATCTCTCTCCCCTGTCTCTCTCTACCCCTATCTCTCCCCACCCCCCTTCCCCCTCTCTCTCCCCTGTCTCTCTCCCCGTCTCTCTCCCCTTTCTCTCTCTCTCTCTCCCCCATCTCTCTCCCCTGTCTCTCTCTCCCCCCCCATCTCTCTCCCCTCTCTCTCTCCCCCTCTCTCTCCCCCTCTCTCTCTCCACCCCATCTCTCTCCCCTCGCTCTCTTCCCCCTCTCTCTCCCCCCTCTCTCTCTCCCCCTATCTCTCTCCCCATCTCTCTCCCCCCCCGATCTCTCTCCCCGGTCTCTCTCCCACCCCCCTCTCTCTCCCCCTCTCTCTCTCTCTCCCACTCTCTCCCCCCATCTCTCTCCCTCTCTCTCTCCCTCTCTCTCTCCCCGTCTCTCTCCCCCCGATCTCTCTCCCACTGCCCTCACTCTCCCCTGTCTCTCTCCACCCCCCCTCTCTCCCTCCCTCTCTCTCTCTCTCCACTCTCTCCCCCCTCTCTCCCTCCCTCTCTCTCTCTCCCCACTCTCTCTCCCCCTCTCTCTCCCCCCTCTCTCCCCTGTCTCCCCCTCTCTCCCCCCTCTCTCTCCCCGGTCTCTCTCCCCCCTCTCTCTCTCCGCCCCTCCCCTCCCCCACCCCCGTCAGTTTGGATGGTGATAAGAAATAATAAGGGTAATAAGTCACTAGTGGGAGTGCGCTCATGGCCCCGAACAGTAGCGACACTTTGGGCCGAGTATAATCAAGAAATGATGGGAACTTGTAAGAAAAGCCGTCCCAGCCACAAATCTGGCTGTGCCCCAGATCGAACGAATCGCCGAGGCAAGTTTCTGATAATTGTGGCCCTTTGCGGGCCTTCGAGGTGGCTCGTGAAATGGTCAACTTTGTTGTTAGGTTCAAGGGCACTGAGAGGGCCCCTTTAAAAGTTTCAATTCTTAAAAAATATTAATGGAACCAGCAAATGGTTCTGTAAAGTTTTTTTAAATTAATTTTAAGTGATTTAAGACTGGATTGGTTGTGGAGCAGAGGCACTTGATTTAAGATGCGTTTTGCTGATAAACCCATTCATCAAACTGTACCAGGTTACACTCTTAAATGCAGCAAGGAATATTTTTTCATGCAAGAAAAAAAAACACTGCCGCGGTCGCCATTTATTTTTGTCAGCTGCCATTTTACCTTTTTGTCGGCCGCCTGCCCGGTCGACCCGACAATTATGCCCCTGGGTTCGGCTGTGCTGCCAACAGGCAGTCTGCCACCCCCTCTTGGGTACCAGGCCGCTGGCCCGGCCTATACTCTTCCTGGTGGTCCAGTGGTCCCAACTAAAATAACGGCAGAGCTCGCAGCGGCGATTCCCCTTTAAATGAAGGGGAGACACGTGGTGACTCGCCAGCGCGATGACATCATCCGCGCTACGCTAATGGCTGACAGCGGCGGACACTCCTCCCACCCCCCCCCCGCCCCCACTTCCGACCGATCATCTGCTCCCCGCCCCATTCCCGCCGCCATTACAATCGACTTCCGCCCCGCTCTGGAAAAAAAAGACAAAGAGCTGGATTTCGCGCAAAGGGGCCACCGCATTCGCCACAGCGGGGAAAGCTCGGGGAAAACGTTAGGTGTGGGCCGTTTCCAGCCGAGGTGAACTCCTACCCCGGAGACAGATCAAAAGCAGCAGCGTTTATAAATTGTGTGACACACAGTTCAAGCACTTGGATGGAAGGAGAGTCTTACATTAAACTGCTGCGGACTTTGATAGAGAGCGGTATAGGGCTGGAGGGGGTTACAGAGATAGGGAGGGGTGTAGGGGCCGGAGGAGGTTACAGAGATAGGGAGGGGTATAGGGCCGGAGGAGGTTACAGAGATAGGGAGGGGTGTAGGGGCCGGAGGAGGTTACAGAGATAGGGAGGGTTGTAGGGGCTGGAGGAGGTTACAGAGATAGGGAGGGTTGTAGGGGCTGGAGGAGGTTACAGAGATAGGGAGGGGTGTAAGGGCTGGAGGAGGTTACAGAGATAGGGAGGGTTGTAGGGGCTGGAGGAGGTTACAGAGATAGGGAGGGGTGTAGGGGCTGGAGGAGGTTACAGAGATAGGGAGTGGAGTCGGGCTGGAGGAGGATACAGAGATAGGGAGGGGTGTAGGGGCTGGAGGAGGTTACAGAGATAGGGAGGGGCGAGGTTATGGAAGGATATGAACACAAGGATGAGAATTTTAAAATAGAGGAGTTAAAATTAAAGATCCGATGTCACTATTCCAAGAAGTGGGTGAGGTTCTTTTAAATCGCCGGCTCGAGGGGCTGAATGGCCGACTCTTGTTTCTGGGTTTATCCATCTTGTTCCAGCAGCGACTTGTGCTGCAGGAATTGAGTGGAACTGCATTCATTATTCCAACAACGACACGCATTTAAGGAGCAGCTTTAACGTGAAAATACACACCCAAAGGCTCCCCTATAGAGCAGCTTTTAATATCAAAATAAACACCCTGAGGCTTATAATGTCAAAATAAATACCCACATAAATAAATTCTTACGGGGTCCAGAAGAGGCGAGGGCCCAGGGCCAGCACGGGCCCAGCCCACACTGCGATATGTGTGTACGTTCGGTCTGTGTAGCACAGCTGGTCTCCAGTTAGTCCTGGTTAACCCTTGCCACTGGACCAAGACCCAGCTCTGTCAAGCCCCGTGTGGTGACTGGTGTGTAATGGTCACCCCACGTTAAAACAATCCACACACAGGCATCTTCCACCCCCCCAACTGGAGTTCAGGAGCTGGAACATCAGGTCCTTCCTCGAAACATCTGTGAACTCTCCTGGGAGCGAGTCATCCTCGTTCCAGGGAACGTCGGTTAATGAATGAAATACCCAAAGGCTCCCCTATCAAGCAGCTTTCACAACAAAATAAATAGCCAAAGGCTCCACTTCACAGAAACGTTAACACACAACTGGACGCCCCAGCCAAGGAAGGAGGGGTGGGAATGGTGGGTGTTGCGTAAGGTCTTACAGGAAGAGAGGGAGTTCGGGAGGCAGAGAGGTTCAAGGAGGACAGCGGGGATCCAAGCCGGCCGAAGGCAGGAGAGAAACAAGAGGCCAGAGGTGGAGGGACACAGAGTTCTGTTGGGGGGGCTGGGGGAGATTTGGGATATTCTGGAAATGGGGAGCCAATGATGGACAGTGACACAGGGCGGTTGGCAAGCGGCAGTAAAATTGACCAGAGATCTGAGTCGCTTCCCCCACCAAGCAAATCGCCACGATCTGTATATCGCCATTTGTGTTTGTACAGGTTGAATTTACTGGTTTGGTGGGAATAGCTATTAAACCAGCAGAGTAGGGGGGGGAAAGTCTACCTCTTGAGCACTTGGGCATAAAGCGTCACTGAGCTGGAGCTAGGTAGGTTTTAAGGAGCATCTTAAAAGGAGGAAAGAGGGACGGAGAGGTTAACGGAGGGAATTCCAGTGCTTGGGGGTTCCAGGCAGCCGAAGGTATCGCCACCGTTGTGGAGCGATTAAAATTGGTGATGCGAAATGGGCCAGAATTGAGGGAGTGCCGAGTTCATGGAGAGTTGTAGGGCTGGAGGAGGTTACAGACATAAGGAGGGGTGCGAGGCATTAGAGGGATTTGAAAACAAGGATAAGGATTTTAAAATGGAGATGCTGCCCGGACTGGGAGCCAACGTAGGTCAGCGAGCACAGATGGGGGGGGTGATGGGACTTGGTGCGAGTTAGGACACGGGGCAGCACATAGTCGCTCTTCACATACACTCAGCGAGAGAGAAGGGGCTGGGATGGGGCAGAGGGACACAAACAGGACGGAGAAACGGCGGGCACATGCCCAGCGGGCACAAAGACAGACAGCGAGATACAATGACTGCCTGCAGATTACAGGGCACGCTTGGCGAACAGATTGGGTGTGCTTACACTGAACGTTAGGGTGTTAGGGTGTTCACGACACGATATATGTGCACCATAACTCACAGAACACTCAACCACTTACATTTATACCGCGCCTTTAACGCAGTAAAAATGTCCCAAGGCGCTTCGCAAGTTAATACCGAGCCACATAAGGAGATATTAGGGCGGGGGAACCAAAAGCTTGGTCAAAGAGGAACGCCTGAAAGGAGGTTTAGGGAGGGAATTCCAGAGCTCAGGGGCCCAGGCAGCTGAAGGCACAGCCGCCAATGTTGGAGCGATGGAAATCGGGGGATGCACAAGAGGCTGGAATTGGAGGAGTGCAGGGCTGGAGGGGGTTACAGAGATAGGGAGGGGTGTAGGGACTGGAGGAGGTTACAGAGATCGGGAGGGTGTAGGGGCTGGAGGCGGTTACAGAGATAGGGACGTGTGTAGGGGCTGGAGAGGGATAGAGATAGGGAGGGTGTAGGGGCTGAAGAGGGTTAGAGAGATAGGGAGGGTTGTAGGGCTGGAGGGGGTTACAGAGATAGGGAGGGGTGGAGGGGCTGGAGGTTACAGGGATAGAGAGGGGTGTAAGGGCTGAGAGGAGGTTACAGAGATAGGGAGGGATGTAGGGGATGGAGGGGGTTACGATATAGGAAGGGGTATAGGGCTGGAGGTTACAGGGATAGGGAGGGGTGTACGGGCTGGAGGAGGTTACAGAGATAGGAGGGTTGTAGGGGCTGGAGGTTACAGGGATATGGAGGTGTGCAGGGGCTGGAGGAGGTTACAGAGATAGGGAGGGGTGTAGGGGCTGGAGGTTACAGGGATAGGGAGGGGTGCAGGGGCTGGAGGAGGTTACAGAAATAGGGAGGGATGTAGGGGCTGGAGAGGGTTAGAGAGATAGGGAGAGTTGTAGGATGTCCCTCAGGTCTATCTCAGGTTGTCCCTCAGGTCTATCTCAGGTTGCCCCTCAGGTCTATCTCAGGATGTCCCTCAGGTCTATCTCAGGTTTCCCCTCAGCTCCATCTCTGGTTGTCCCTCAGGTCATAGAAACATAGAAACATAGAAAATAGGTGCAGGAGTAGGCCATTCGGCCCTTCTAGCCTGCACCGCCATTCAATGAGTTCATGGCTGAACATTCAACTTCAGTACCCCATTCCTGCTTTCTCGCCATACCCCTTGATCCCCCTAGCAGTAAGGACCTCATCTAACTCCTTTTTGAATATATTTAGTGAATTGGCCTCAACAACTTTCTGTGGTAGAGAATTCCACAGGTTCACCACTCTCTGGGTGAAGAAGTTCCTCCGCATCTCGGTCCTAAATGGCTTACCCCTTATCCTTAGACTGTGACCCCTGGTTCTGGACTTCCCCAACATTGGGAACATTCTTCCTGCATCTAACCTGTCTAACCCCGTCAGAATTTTATATGTTTCTATGAGGTCCCCTCTCATTCTTCTGAACTCCAGTGAATACAAGCCCAGTTGATCCAGTCTTTCTTGATAGGTCAGTCCCGCCATCCCGGGAATCAGTCTGGTGAACCTTCGCTGCACTCCCTCAATAGCAAGAATGTCCTTCCTCAGGTTAGGAGACCAAAACTGTACACAATACTCCAGGTGTGGCCTCACCAATGCCCTGTACAACTGTAGCAACACCTCCCTGCCCCTGTACTCAAATCCCCTTGCTATGAAGGCCAACATGCCATTTGCTTTCTTAACCGCCTGCTGCACCTGCATGCCAACCTTCAATGACTGATGTACCATGACACCCAGGTCTCTTTGCACCTCCCCTTTTCCTAATCTGTCACCATTCAGATAATAGTCTGTCTCTCTGTTTTTACCACCAAAGTGGATAACCTCACATTTATCCACATTATACTTCATCTGCCATGCATTTGCCCACTCACCTAACCTATCCAAGTCGCTCTGCAGCCTCACAGCATCCTCCTCGCAGCTCACACTGCCACCCAACTTAGTGTCATCCGCAAATTTGGAGATACTACATTTAATCCCCTCATCTAAATCATTAATGTACAGTGTAAACAGCTGGGGCTCCAGCACAGAACCTTGCGGTACCCCACTAGTCACTGCCTGCCATTCTGAAAAGTACCCATTTACTCCTACTCTTTGCTTCCTGTCTGACAACCAGTTCTCAATCCATGTCAGTACACTACCCCCAATCCCATGTGCTCTAACTTTGCACATCAATCTCTTGTGTGGGACCTTGTCGAACGCCTTCTGAAAGTCCAAATATACCACATCAACTGGTTCTCCCTTGTCCACTCTACTGGAAACATCCTCAAAAAATTCCAGAAGATTTGTCAAGCATGATTTCCCTTTCACAAATCCATGCTGACTTGGACCCATCATGTCACCTCTTTCCAAATGCACTGCTATGACATCCTTAATAATTGATTCCATCATTTTACCCACTACCGATGTCAGGCTGACCGGTCTATAATTCCCTGTTTTCTCTCTCCCTCCTTTTTTAAAAAGTGGGGTTACATTGGCTACCCTCCACTCCATAGGAACTGATCCAGAGTCAATGGAATGTTGGAAAATGACTGTCAACGCATCCACTATTTCCAAGGCCACCTCCTTAAGTACTCTGGGATGCAGTCCATCAGGCCCTGGGGATTTATCGGCCTTCAATCCCATCAATTTCCCCAACACAATTTCCCGGCTAATAAGGATTTCCCTCAGTTCCTCCTCCTTACTAGACCCCCCGACCCCTTTTATAACCGGAAGGTTGTTCGTGTCCTCCTTCGTGAATACCGAACCAAAGTACTTGTTCAATTGGTCCGCCATTTCTTTGTTCCCCGTTATGACTTCCCCTGATTCTGACTGCAGGGGACCTACATTTGTCTTTACTAACCTTTTTCTCTTTACATATCTATAGAAACTTTTGCAATCCGTCTTAATGTTCCCTGCAAGCTTCTTCTCATACTCCATTTTCCCTGCCCTAATCAAACCCTTTGTCCTCCTCTGCTGAGTTCTAAATTTCTCCCAGTCCCCAGGTTCGCTGCTATTTCTGGCCAATTTGTATGCCACTTCCTTGGCTTTAATACTATCCCTGATTTCCCTTGATAGCCACGGTTGAGCCACCTTCCCTTTTTTATTTCTATGCCAGACAGGAATGTACAATTGTTGTAGTTCATCCATGCGGTCTCTAAATGTCTGCCATTGCCCATCCACAGTCAACCCCTTAAGTATCATTCGCCAATCCATCTCAGCCAATTCACGCCTCATACCTTCAAAGTTAGCCTTCTTTAAGTTCTGGACCATGGTCTCTGAGTTAACTGTTTCATTCTCCATCCTAATGCAGAATTCCACCATATTATGGTCACTCTTCCCCAAGGGGCCTCGCACAACGAGATTGCTAATTAATCCTTTCTCATTACATAACACCCAGTCTAAGATGGCCTCCCCCCTAGTTGGTTCCTCGACATATTGGTCTAAAAAACCATCCCTTATGCACTCCAGAAAATCCTCCTCCACCGTATTGCTTCCAGTTTGGTTAGCCCAATCTATGTGCATATTAAAGTCACCCATTATAACTGCTGCACCTTTATTGCACGCACCCCTAATTTCCTGTTTGATGCCCTCCCCAACATCACTACTACTGTTTGGAGGTCTGTACACAACTCCCACTAACGTTTTTTGCCCTTTGGTGTTCTGCAGCTCTACCCATATAGATTCCACATCATCCAAGCTAATGTCCTTCCTAACTATTGCCTTAATCTCCTCCTTAACCAGCAATGCTACCCCACCTCCTTTTCCTTTTATTCTATCCTTCCTGAATGTTGAATACCCCTGGATGTTGAGTTCCCAGCCCTGCTCATCCTGGAGCCACGTCTCCGTAATCCCAATCACATCATATTTGTTAACATCTATTTGCACAGTTAATTCATCCACCTTATTGCGGATACTCCTTGCATTAAGACACAAAGCCTTTAGGCTTGTTTTTTTAACACCCTCTGTCCTTTTAGAATTTTGCTGTACAATGGCCCTTTTTGTTCTTTGCCTTGGGTTTCTCTGCCCTCCACTTTTCCTCATCTCCTTTCTGTCTTTTGTTTTTGCCTCCTTTTTGTTTCCCTCTATCTCCCTGCATTGGTTCCCATCCCCCTGCCATATTAGTTTAACTCCTCCCCAACAGCACTAGCAAACACTCCCCCGAGGACATTGGTTCCGATTCTGCCCAGGTGCAGACCGTCCGGATTGTACTGGTCCCACCTCCCCCAGAACCGGTTCCAATGCCCCAGGAATTTGAATCCCTCCCTGCTGCACCATTGCTCAAGCCACGTATTCATCTGAGCTATCCTGCGATTCCTACTCTGACTAGCACGTGGCACTGGTAGCAATCCCGAGATTACTACTTTTGAGGTCCTACTTTTTAATTTAGCTCCTAGCTCCTTAAATTCATTTCGTAGGAACTCATCCCTTTTTTTACCTATGTCATTGGTACCAACGTGCACCACGACAACTGGCTGTTCTCCCTCCCTTTTTAGAATGTCCTCCACCCGCTCCGAGACATCCTTGACCCTTGCACCAGGGAGGCAACATACCATCCTGGAGTCTCGGTTGCGGCCGCAGAAACGCCTATCTATTCCCCTTACAATTGAATCCCCTATCACTATCGCTCTTCCACTCTTTTTCCTGCCCTCCTGTGCAACAGAGCCAGCCACGGTGCCATGAACTTGGCTGCTGCTGCCCTCCCCTGATGAGTCATCCCCCTCAACAGTACTCAAAGCGGTGTATCTGTTTTGCAGGGGGATGACCACAGGGGACCCCTGCACTACCTTCCTTGCACTACTCTTCCTGCTGGTCTTCCATTCCCTTTCTGGCTGTGGACCCTTCTCCTGCAGTAAGACCAACTCGCTACACGTGATACTCACGTCATTCTCAGCATCGTGGATGCTCCAGAGTGAATCCACCTTCAGCTCCAACTCCGCAACTCGGACCGTCAGTAGCCGGAGGTGGACACACTTCCCGCACATGTAGTCGTCAGGGACACTGGTGTTGTCCCTGTGTTCCCACATGGTACAGGAGGAGCATATCACGTGACCGAGCTGTCCTGCCATGACTTAACCCTTAGATACACTTAAATTGCCGACAACAATGTTAAAAGTTACTGACTAATAAAGAAAAAGAAAAACTACTCACCAATCAGCAGCCAATCACTTACCACGTTGGCTGTGACGTCACCTTTTGATTTCTTTCTACTTCTTTTTTGCCTTCTCTCCCAGCTGGAGCTGCACAAGTACGTCTCTCTCGACTCCCGCCTCTCTCGACGCTCCCCCGACTGCTGAGCCTTTTATAGGCCGCTGCCTCTCTGGACTCCCGCCTCTCTCGACGCTCCCCGGACTGCTGAGCCTTTTATCGGCCGCTGCCTCTCTGGACTCCCGCCTCTCTCGACGCTCCCCGGACTGCTGAGCCTTTTATCGGCCGCTGCCTCTCTGGACTCCCGCCTCTCAGGTCATTCTCAGGTTGTCCCTCGGGTCTATCTCAGGATGTCCCTCGGGTCTATCTCAGGTTGTCCCTCAGGTCTATCTCAGGATGTCCCTCAGGTCTATCTCAGGATGTCCCTCAGGTCTCTCTCAGGACGTCTCTCACGTCTATCTCAGGATGTCCCTCAGGTCTATCTCAGGATGTCCCTCAGGTCTCTCTCAGGACGTCTCTCACGTCTATCTCAGGATGTCCCTCAGGTCTATCTCAGGTTGTCCCTCAGGTCTATCTCAGGTTGTCCCTCAGGTCTATCTCAGGTTGTCCCTCAGGTCTATCTCAGGTTGTCCCTCAGGTCTATCTCAGGATGTCCCTCAGGTCTATCTCAGGATGTCCCTCAGGTCTATCTCAGGATGTCCCTCAGGTCTATCTCAGGATGTCCCTCAGGTCTATCTCAGGTTTCCCCTCAGCTCCATCTCTGGTTGTCCCTCAGGTCTATCTCAGGTTGTCCCTCGGGTCTATCTCAGGATGTCCCTCGGGTCTATCTCAGGTTGTCCCTCGGGTCTATCTCAGGATGCCCCTCAGGTCTATCTCAGGATGTCCCTCAGGTCTATCTCAGGATGTCCCTCAGCTCTATCTCAGGATGTCCCTCAGGTCTATCTCAGGTTGTCCCTCAGGTCTATCTCAGGATGTCCCTCAGGTCTATCTCAGGGTGTCCCTCGGGTCTATCTCAGGATGTCTCTCAGGTCTATCTCAGGATGGCCCTCAGGTCTATCTCAGGATGCCCCTCAGGTCTATCTCAGGATGTCCCTCAGATCTATCTCAGGTAGTCCCTCAGGTCTATCTCAGGATGTCCCTCACTATCTCAGGATGTCCCTCAGCTGTATCTCAGGATGTCCCTCAGGTCTATCTCAGGATGTCCCTCACTATCTCAGGATATCCCTCAGGTCTATCTCAGGATGACCCTCACTATCTTAGGTTATCCCTCAGGTCTATCTCAGGAGGTCCCTCCCTATCTCAGGATGTCCCTCAGCTCTATCTCAGGATGTCCCTCAATATCTCAGGATGTCCCTCAGGTCTATCTCACGATGTCCCTCACTATCTCAGGAAGGCCTTCAGGTCTATCTCAGTATGGCCCTCAGGTCTATCTCAGGGTGTCCCTCACTATCTCCGATCTGAGGGACATCCTGAGATAGATCTGAGGGACATCCTGAGATAGATCTGAGGGACATCCTGTGGCAGACCTGAGGAACATCCTGAGGATCAACCTGAGACAATCCGAGAGGGTGGACAACATGATATAGAGAGAAAGCGAGACACCTGAGACAACCTGAGACAACCTGATAGCGGAATCAACCTGAAAGACAACCTGAGACCGAGAGAGAGAGGGGACAACCTGAGATTTCCTGAGAGACAAGCTGAGACATCGAGAGAGAGAGGGGACAAGCTGAGACATAGAGAGAGAGAGAGGGGACAAGCTGAGACATAGAGAGAGAGAGGGGACAAGCTGAGACATAGAGAGAGAGAGAGAGGACAAGCTGAGACATAGAGAGAGAGAGAGAGGGGACAAGCTGAGACATAGAGAGAGAGAGGGGACAAGCTGAGACATAGAGAGAGAGAGAGAGGACAAGCTGAGACATAGAGAGAGAGAGAGAGGGGACAAGCTGAGACATAGAGAGAGAGAGAGAGGGGACAAGCTGAGACATAGAGAGAGAGAGAGAGAGGGGACAAGCTGAGACATAGAGAGAGAGAGAGGGGACAAGCTGAGACATAGAGAGAGAGAGGGGACAAGCTGAGACATAGAGAGAGAGAGGGGACAAGCTGAGACATAGAGAGAGAGAGAGGGGACAAGCTGAGACATAGAGAGAGAGAGAGAGAGGGGACAAGCTGAGACATAGAGAGAGAGAGAGGGGACAAGCTGAGACAAAGAGAGAGAGAGGGGACAAGCTGAGACATAGAGAGAGGGAGAGGGGACAAGCTGAGACAAGGAGAGAGAGAGAGGGGACAAGCTGAGACATCGAGAGAGAGAGGGGACAAGCTGAGACATAGAGAGAGAGAGAGGGGACAAGCTGAGACAAAGAGAGAGAGAGAGGGGACAAGCTGAGACATCGAGAGAGAGAGGGGACAAGCTGAGACATAGAGAGAGAGAGGGGACAACCTGAGACATAGAGAGAGAGAGAGAGGGGACAAGCTGAGACATAGAGAGAGAGAGAGGGGACAAGCTGAGACATAGAGAGAGAGAGGGGACAAGCTGAGACATAGAGAGAGAGAGAGGGGACAAGCTGAGACATAGAGAGAGAGAGCGGGGACAAGCTGAGACATAGAGAGAGAGAGAGAGAGGGGACAAGCTGAGACATAGAGAGAGAGAGAGGGGACAAGCTGAGACAAAGAGAGAGAGAGGGGACAAGCTGAGACATAGAGAGAGAGAGGGGACAAGCTGAGACAAACAGAGAGAGAGAGGGGACAAGCTGAGACATAGAGAGAGAGAGAGGGGAACAAGCTGAGACATAGAGAGAGAGAGAGGGGACAAGCTGAGACATAGAGAGAGAGAGAGAGAGTGGACAAGCTGAGACATAGAGAGAGAGAGGGGACAAGCTGAGACATAGAGAGAGAGGGGACAAGCTGAGACATAGAGAGAGAGAGAGGGGACAAGCTGAGACATAGAGAGAGAGAGGGGACAAACTGAGACATAGAGAGAGAGGACAACCTGAGACATAGAGAGAGAAAGAGAGGGGACAAGCTGAGACATAGAGAGAGAGAGAGTGGACAAGCTGAGACATAGAGAGAGAGAGAGTGGGGACAAGCTGAGACATACAGAGAGAGAGAGAGGACAAGCTGAGATATTGAGAGAGAGAGAGGGGACATGGAGAGAGAGAGAGGGGACAAGCTGAGACAAAGAGAGAGAGAGGGGACAAGCTGAGACATAGAGAGAGAGAGAGGGGACAAGCTGAGACATAGAGAGAGAGAGGGGACAAGCTGAGACATAGAGAGAGAGAGAGGGGACAAGCTGAGACATAGAGAGAGAGAGGGGACAAGCTGAGACATAGAGAGAGAGAGAGAGAGGGGACAAGCTTTGACACAGAGAGAGAGAGAGGGGACAAGCTGAGACATAGAGAGAGAGAGAGAGCGTGGACAAGCTGAGACATAGAGAGAGAGAGGGGACAAGCTGAGACATAGAGAGAGAGAGAGGGGACAAGCTGAGACATAGAGAGAGAGAGAGGGGACAAGCTGAGACATAGAGAGAGAGAGGGGACAAGCTGAGACAGAGAGAGAGAGAGAGAGAGGGGACAAGCTGAGACATAGAGAGAGAGAGAGGGGACAAGCTGAGACATAGAGAGAGAGAGAGCGTGGACAAGCTGAGACATAGAGAGAGAGAGGGGACAAGCTGAGACATAGAGAGAGAGAGAGAGGGGACAAGCTGAGACATAGAGAGAGAGAGAGAGGGGACAAGCTGAGACATAGAGAGAGAGAGGGGACAAGCTGAGACATAGAGAGAGAGAGAGGGGACAAGCTGAGACATAGAGAGAGAGAGGGGACAAGCTGAGACATAGAGAGAGAGAGGGGACAAGCTGAGACATAGAGAGAGAGAGGGGACAAGCTGAGACATAGAGAGAGAGAGAGGGGACAAGCTGAGACATAGAGAGAGAGAGAGGGGACAAGCTGAGACATAGAGAGAGAGAGGGGACAAGCTGAGACAGAGAGAGAGAGAGAGAGAGGGGACAAGCTGAGACATAGAGAGAGAGAGGGGACAAGCTGAGACATAGAGAGAGAGAGAGCGTGGACAAGCTGAGACATAGAGAGAGAGAGGGGACAAGCTGAGACATAGAGAGAGAGAGAGGGGACAAGCTGAGACATAGAGAGAGAGAGAGAGAGGGGACAAGCTGAGACATAGAGAGCGAGAGAGGACAAGCGGAGACATCGAGAGAGAGAGAGGGGACAAGCTGAGACAAAGAGAGAGAGAGGGGACAAGCTGAGACATAGAGAGAGAGAGGGGACAAGCTGAGACATAGAGAGAGAGAGGGGACAAGCTGAGACACAGAGAGAGAGAGAGGGGACAAGCTGAGACATAGAGAGAGAGAGAGAGGGGACAAGCTGAGACAGAGAGAGAGTGAGGGGACAAGCTGAGACATAGAGAGAGAGAGGGGACAAGCTGAGACATAGAGAGAGAGAGGGGACAAGCTGAGACATAGAGAGAGAGAGAGGGGACAAGCTGAGACAAAGAGAGAGAGAGAGGGGACAAGCTGAGACAAAGAGAGAGAGAGGGGACATTCTGAGACATATAGAGAGAGAGGGGACATGCTGAGACATAGAGAGAGAGAGGGGGGACAAGCTGAGAGATAGAGAGAGAGAGGGGACATGCTGAGACATAGAGAGAGAGAGGGGACAAGCTGAGACATGGAGAGAGAGAGAGGGGACAAGCTGAGACATCGAGAGAGAGAGGGGACAAGCTAAGACATAGAGAGAGAGAGAGGGGACAAGCTGAGACAAAGAGAGAGAGAGGGGACAAGCTGAGACATAGAGAGAGAGAGAGGGGACAAGCTGAGACATAGAGAGAGAGAGAGGGGACAAGCTGAGACATAGAGAGAGAGAGAGGGGACATGCTGAGACAAAGAGAGAGAGAGGGGACAAGCTGAGAGATAGAGAGAGAGAGGGGACATGCTGAGACATAGAGAGAGAGAGGGGACAAGCTGAGACATGGAGAGAGAGAGAGGGGACAAGCTGAGACATCGAGAGAGAGAGGGGACAAGCTAAGACATAGAGAGAGAGAGAGGGGACAAGCTGAGACATAGAGAGAGAGAGGGGACAAGCTGAGACATAGAGAGAGAGAGAGGGGACAAGCTGAGACATAGAGAGAGAGAGAGGGGACAAGCTGAGAAATAGAGCGAGAGAGGGGACAAGCTGAGACAGAGAGAGAGAGAGAGGGGACAAGCTGAGACATAGAGAGAGAGAGAGGGGACAAGCTGAGACAAAGAGAGAGAGAGAGGGGACAAGCTGAGACAAAGAGAGAGAGAGGGGACAAGCTGAGACATAGAGAGAGAGGGGACAAGCTGAGACATAGAGAGAGAGAGAGGGGACAAGCTGAGACATAGAGAGAGAGAGGGGACAAGCTGAGACATAGAGAGAGAGGGGACAAGCTGAGACATAGAGAGAGAGAGAGGGGACAAGCTGAGACATAGAGAGAGAGAGCGGGGACAAGCTGAGACACAGAGAGAGAGAGAGGGGACAAGCTGAGACATAGAGAGAGAGAGAGGGGACAAGCTGAGACATAGAGAGAGAGAGAGGGGACAAGCTGAGACACAGAGAGAGAGAGAGGGGACAAGCTGAGACATAGAGAGAGAGAGAGGGGACAAGCTGAGACATAGAGAGAGAGAGAGGGGACAAGCTGAGACATAGAGAGAGAGAGAGGACAAGCTGAGACACAGAGAGAGAGAGAGGGGACAAGCTGAGACATAGAGAGAGAGAGGGGACAAGCTGAGACACAGAGAGAGAGAGAGGACAAGCTGAGACACAGAGAGAGAGAGGGGACACGCTGAGACATAGAGAGAGAGAGAGGACAACCTGAGACATAGAGAGAGAAAGAGAGGGGACAAGCTGAGACATAGAGAGAGAGAGAGGGGACAAGCTGAGACATAGAGAGAGAGAGGGGACAAGCTGAGACATAGAGAGAGAGAGAGGGGACAAGCTGAGACACAGAGAGAGAGAGAGGGGACAAGCTGAGACATGGAGAGAGAGAGAGGGGACAAGCTGAGACATGGAGAGAGAGAGAGGGGACAAGCTGAGACATACAGAGAGAGAGGGAACAAGCTGAGACATACAGAGAGAGAGGGGACAAGCTGAGACATAGAGAGAGAGAGAGGGGACAAGCTGAGACATAGAGAGAGAGAGAGAGGGGACAAGCTGAGACATAGAGAGAGAGGGGACAAGCTGAGACATAGAGAGAGAGAGAGAGGGGACAAGCTGAGACATAGAGAGAGAGAGGACAAGCTGAGACATAGAGAGAGAGAGAGAGGGGACAAGCTGAGACATAGAGAGAGAGAGAGAGAGGGGACAAGCTGAGACATAGAGAGAGAGAGATAGGGGACAAGCTGATACAAAGAAACAGAGAGAGAGGGGACAAGCTGAGACAAAGAGAGAGAGAGATAGGGGACAAGCGGAGACATAGAGAGAGAGAGAGGGGACAAGCTGAGACATAGAGAGAGAGAGGGGACAAGCTGAGACATAGAGAGAGAGAGGGGACAAGCTGAGACACAGAGAGAGAGAGGGGACAAGCTGAGACATAGAGAGAGAGAGAGAGGGGACAAGCTGAGACATAGAGAGAGAGAGAGAGAGGGGACAAGCTGAGACAGAGAGAGAGAGAGAGAGGAGAAGCTGAGACATAGAGAGAGAGAGAGGGGACAAGCTGAGACATAGAGAGAGAGAGAGAGGACAAGCTGAGACATAGAGAGAGAGAGAGAGGGGACAAGCTGAGACATAGAGAGAGAGAGAGAGGGGACAAGCTGAGACATAGAGAGAGAGAGGGGACAAGCTGAGACATAGAGAGAGAGAGAGGGGACAAGCTGAGACATAGAGAGAGAGAGGGGGGACAAGCTGAGACATAGAGAGAGAGAGAGAGGCGACAAGCTGAGACAAAGAGAGAGAGAGAGGGGACAAGCTGAGACATAGAGAGAGAGAGGGGACAAGCTGAGACATAGAGAGAGAGAGGGGACAAGCTGAGACATAGAGAGAGAGAGGGGACAAGCTGAGACATAGAGAGAGAGAGAGGGGACAAGCTGAGACATAGAGAGAGAGAGGGGACAAGCTCAGACATAGAGAGAGAGAGAGAGAGGGGACAAGCTGAGACATAGAGAGAGAGAGAGGGGACAAGCTGAGACATAGAGAGAGAGAGAGAGAGAGAGGACAAGCTGAGACATAGAGAGAGAGAGAGAGGGGACAAGCTGAGACATAGAGAGAGAGAGAGAGGGGACAAGCTGAGACATAGAGAGAGAGAGGGGACAAGCTGAGACATAGAGAGAGAGAGAGGGGACAAGCTGAGACATAGAGAGAGAGAGGGGACAAACTGAGACATAGAGAGAGAGAGAGGGGACAAGCTGAGACTTAGAGAGAGAGAGGGGACAAGCTGAGACATAGAGAGAGAGAGAGGGGACAAGCTGAGACATAGAGAGAGAGAGAGGGGACAAGCTGAGACATAGAGAGAGAGAGGGGACAAGCTGAGACATAGAGAGAGAGAGGGGACAAGCTGAGACATAGAGAGAGAGAGAGGGGACAAGCTGAGACATAGAGAGAGAGAGGGGACAAGCTGAGACATAGAGAGAGAGAGAGGGGACAAGCTGAGACATAGAGAGAGAGAGAGAGGACAAGCTGAGACATAGAGAGAGAGAGAGGACAAGCTGAGACATAGAGAGAGAGAGAGAGGACAAGCTGAGACATAGAGAGAGAGAGAGAGAGAGAGGACAAGCTGAGACATAGAGAGAGAGAGAGAGGGGCCAAGCTGAGACATAGAGAGAGAGAGAGAGGGGACAAGCTGAGACATAGAGAGAGAGAGAGGACAAGCTGAGACATAGAGAGAGAGAGAGAGGACAAGCTGAGACATTGAGAGAGAGAGAGAGGGGACAAGCTGAGACATAGAGAGAGAGAGAGAGGGGACAAGCTGAGACATAGAGAGAGAGAGGGGACAAGCTGATACAAAGAAACAGAGAGAGAGGGGACAAGCTGAGACAAAGAGAGAGAGAGATAGGGGACAAGCCGAGACATAGAGAGAGAGAGAGAGGGGACAAGCTGAGACATAGAGAGAGAGGGGACAAGCTGAGACATAGAGAGAGAGAGAGGGGACAAGCTGAGACATAGAGAGAGAGAGGGGACAAGCTGAGACACAGAGAGAGAGAGGGGACAAGCTGAGACATAGAGAGAGAGAGGGGACAAGCTGAGACATGGAGAGAGAGGGGACAAGCTGAGACACAGAGAGAGAGAGGGGACAAGCTGAGACACAGAGAGAGAGAGGGGACAAGCTGAGACATAGAGAGAGAGAGGGGACAAGCTGAGACACAGAGAGAGAGAGGGGACAAGCTGAGACACAGAGAGAGAGAGGGGACAAGCTGAGACACAGAGAGAGAGAGGGGACAAGCTGAGACACAGAGAGAGAGAGGGGACAAGCTGAGACATAGAGAGAGAGAGGGGACAAGCTGAGACATAGAGAGAGAGAGAGGGGACAAGCTGAGACATAGAGAGAGAGAGGGGACAAGCTGAGACATAGAGAGAGAGAGGGGACAAGCTGAGACATGGAGAGAGAGAGGGGACAAGCTGAGACATAGAGAGAGAGAGAGGGGACAAGCTGAGACATAGAGAGAGAGAGGGGACAAGCTGAGACATAGAGAGAGAGAGGGGACAAGCTGAGACATAGAGAGAGAGAGGGGACAAGCTGAGACATAGAGAGAGAGAGAGGGGACAAGCTGAGACATAGAGAGAGAGAGGGGACAAGCTGAGACATAGAGAGAGAGAGGGGACAAGCTGAGACATAGAGAGAGAGAGGGGACAAGCTGAGACACAGAGAGAGAGAGAGGGGACAAGCTGAGACATAGAGAGAGAGAGGGGACAAGCTGAGACATAGAGAGAGAGAGAGAGAGGGGACAAGCTGAGACATAGAGAGAGAGAGGGGACAAGCTGAGACATAGAGAGAGAGAGGGGACAAGCTGAGACATAGAGAGAGAGAGAGGGCACAAGCTGAGACACAGAGAGAGAGAGGGGACAAGCTGAGACAAAGAGAGAGAGAGAGGGGACAAGCTGAGACATAGAGAGAGAGAGAGGGGACAAGCTGAGACATATAGAGAGAGAGAGGGGACAAGCGGAGACATAGAGAGAGAGAGAGGGGACAAGCTGAGACATAGAGAGAGAGAGGGGACAAGCTGAGACATGGAGAGAGAGAGGGGACAAGCTGAGATATAGGGAGAGAGGGGACAAGCTGAGACATGGAGAGAGAAAGGGGAAAAGCTGAGACATAGAGAGAGAGAGAGGGGACAAGCTGAGACATGGAGAGAGAGAGAGGGGACAAGCTGAGACATAGAGAGAGAGAGGGGACAAGCTGAGACATAGAGAGAGAGAGAGGGGACAAGCTGAGACATAGAGAGAGAAAGGGGAAAAGCTGAGACATAGAGAGAGAGAGAGGGGACAAGCTGAGACATGGAGAGAGAGAGAGGGGACAAGCTGAGACATAGAGAGAGAGAGGGGACAAGCTGAGACATAGAGAGAGAGAGAGGGGACAAGCTGAGACAAAGAGAGAGAGAGGGGACAAGCTGAGACATCGAGAGAGAGAGAGGGGACAAGCTGAGACATAGAGAGAGAGAGGGGACAAGCTGAGAAACAGAGAGAGAGAGAGGGGACAAGCTGAGACATAGAGAGAGAGAGAGAGGGGACAAGCTGAGACATAGAGAGAGAAAGGGGACAAGCTGAGACATAGAGAGAGAGAGGGGACAAGCTGAGACATAGACAGAGAGAGGGGACAAGCTGAGACATGGAGAGAGAGAGAGGGGACAAGCTGAGACATAGAGAGAGAGAGGGGACAAGCTGAGACATAGAGAGAGAGAGAGGGGACAAGCTGAGACATAGCGAGAGAGAGGGGACAAGCTGAGACATAGAGAGAGAGAGAGGGGACAAGCTGAGACATAGAGAGAGAGAGAGGGGACAAGCTGAGACATAGAGAGAGAGAGAGGGGACAAGCTGAGACATAGAGAGAGAGAGGGGACAAGCTGAGACATAGAGAGAGAGAGAGAGAGAGGGGACAAGCTGAGACATAGAGAGAGAGAGAGAGGGGACAAATTGAGACATAGAGAAGAGAGAGGGGACAAGCTGAGACAAAGCGAGAGAGAGGGGACAAGCTGAGACATAGAGAGAGAGAGAGGGGACAAGCTGAGACAAAGAGAGAGAGAGGGGACAAGCTGAGACATAGAGAGAGAGAGGGGACAAGCTGAGACACAGAGAGAGAGGGGACAAGCTGAGGCATAGAGAGAGAGAGAGAGAGGGGACAAGCTGAGACATAGAGAGAGAGAGAGAGGGGACAAGCTGAGACATAGAGAGAGAGAGAGAGGGGACAAGCTGAGACAAAGAGACAGAGAGAGAGGGGACAAGCTGAGACAAAGAGAGAGAGAGATAGGGGACAAGCGGAGACATAGAGAGAGAGAGAGGGGACAACCTGAGACATAGAGAGAGAGAGGGGACAAGTTGAGACATAGAGAGAGAGAGGGGACAAGCTGAGACAAAGAGAGAGAGAGAGGGGACAAGCTGATACATAGAGAGAGAGAGAGGGGACAAGGTGAGATATAGAGAGAGAGAGAGGGGACAAGCTGAGACACAGAGAGAGAGAGAGGGGACAAGCTGAGACATAGAGAGAGAGAGGGGACAAGCTGAGATATAGGGAGAGAGAGGGGACAAGGTGAGATATAGAGAGAGAGAGAGGGGACAAGCTGAGACACAGAGAGAGAGAGAGGGGACAAGCTGAGACAAAGAGAGAGAGAGAGGGGCCAAGCAGAGACACAGAGAAAGAGAGGGGACAAGCTGAGACATAGAGAGAGAGAGAGGGGACAAGCTGAGACACAGAGAGAGAGAGGGGACAAACTGAGACATAGAGAGAGAGAGAGGGAACAAGCTGAGACAAAGAGAGAGAGAGAGGGGCCAAGCTGAGACATAGAGAGAGAGAGGGGCAAGCTGAGACATAGAGAGAGAGGGGACAAGCTGAGACATAGAGAGAGAGAGAGGGGACAAGCTGAGACACAGAGAGAGAGAGGGGACAAGCTGAGACATAGAGAGAGAGAGAGGGGACAAGCTGAGACATAGAGAGAGAGAGAGGGGACAAGCTGAGACATAGAGAGCGAGAGAGGACAAGCTGAGACATAGAGAGAGAGAGAGGGGACAAGCTGAGACAAAGAGAGAGAGAGGGGACAAGCTGAGACATAGAGAGAGAGAGAGGGGACAAGCTGATACAAAGAGAGAGAGAGGGGACAAGCTGAGACATAGAGAGAGAGAGGGGACAAGCTGAGACATAGAGAGAGAGAGAGGACAACCTGAGACATAGAGAGAGAGAGAGGGGACAAGCTGAGACACAGAGAGAGAGAGAGGGGACAAGCTGAGACATAGAGAGAGAGAGGGGACAAGCTGAGACATGGAGAGAGAGAGGGGACAAGCTGAGACATAGAGAGAGAGAGGGGACAAGCTGAGACATGGAGAGAGAGAGAGGGGACAAGCTGAGACATAGAGAGAGAGAGGGGACAAGCTGAGACACAGAGAGAGAGAGAGGGGACAAGCTGAGACATAGAGAGAGAGAGAGAGGGGACAAGCTGAGACATAGAGAGAGAAAGGGGACAAGCTGAGACATAGAGAGAGAGAGGGGACAAGCTGAGACATAGAGAGAGAGAGGGGACAAGCTGAGACATGGAGAGAGAGAGAGGGGACAAGCTGAGACATAGAGAGAGAGAGGGGACAAGCTGAGACATAGAGAGAGAGAGAGGGGACAAGCTGAGACAAAGAGAGAGAGAGGGGACAAGCTGAGACATCGAGAGAGAGAGAGGTGACAAGCTGAGACATAGAGACAGAGAGAGGGGACAAGCTGAGACATAGAGAGAGAGAGAGGGGACAAGCTGAGACATAGAGAGAGAGAGGGGACAAGCTGAGACATAGAGAGAGAGAGAGAGAGGGGACAAGCTGAGACATAGAGAGAGAGAGAGAGGGGACAAATTGAGACATAGAGAAGATTGAGGGGACAAGCTGAGACAAAGAGAGAGAGAGGGGACAAGCTGAGACACAGAGAGAGAGAGAGGGGACAAGCTGAGACAAAGAGAGAGAGAGGGGACAAGCTGAGACATAGAGAGAGAGAGGGGACAAGCTGAGACACAGAGAGAGAGGGGACAAGCTGAGACATAGAGAGAGAGAGAGAGAGAGGGGACAAGCTGAGACATAGAGAGAGAGAGAGAGGGGACAAGCTGAGACATAGAGAGAGAGAGAGAGGGGCAAGCTGAGACAAAGAGACAGAGAGAGAGGGGACAAGCTGAGACAAAGAGAGAGAGAGATAGGGGACAAGCGGAGACATAGAGAGAGAGAGAGGGGACAACCTGAGACATAGAGAGAGAGAGGGGACAAGCTGAGACATAGAGAGAGAGAGGGGACAAGCTGAGACAAAGAGAGAGAGAGAGGGGACAAGCTGAGACATAGAGAGAGAGAGAGGGGACAAACTGAGATATATAGAGAGAGAGAGGGGACAAGCTGAGACACAGAGAGAGAGAGAGGGGACAAGCTGAGACATAGAGAGAGAGAGGGGACAAGCTGAGACAAAGAGAGAGAGAGAGGGGCCAAGCAGAGACACAGAGAAAGAGAGGGGACAAGCTGAGATATAGGGAGAGAGGGGACAAGCTGAGACATAGAGAGAGAGAGAGGGGACAAACTGAGACATAGAGAGAGAGAGAGGGAACAAGCTGAGACAAAGAGAGAGAGAGAGAGGGGCCAAGCTGAGACATAGAGAGAGAGAGGGGCAAGCTGAGACATAGAGAGAGAGGGGACAAGCTGAGACATAGAGAGAGAGAGGGGACAAGCTGAGACATGGAGAGAGAGAGAGGGGACAAGCTGAGAGATAGAGAGAGAAAGGGGACAAGCTGAGACATAGAGAGAGAGAAGGGACAAGCTGAGACATGGAGAGAGAGAGAGGGGACAAGCTGAGACATAGAGAGAGAGAGGGGACAAGCTGAGACATAGAGAGAGAGAGAGGGGACAAGCTGAGACATAGAGAGAGAGAGGGGACAAGCTGAGACATGGAGAGAGAGAGAGGGGACAAGCTGAGACATAGAGAGAGAAAGGGGACAAGCTGAGACATAGAGAGAGAGGGGACAAGCTGAGACATGGAGAGAGAGAGAGGGGACAAGCTGAGACATAGAGAGAGAGAGGGGACAAGCTGAGACATAGAGAGAGAGAGAGGGGACAAGCTGAGACAAAGAGAGAGAGAGGGGACAAGCTGAGACATCGAGAGAGAGAGAGGGGACAAGCTGAGACATAGAGAGAGAGAGAGGGGACAAGCTGAGACATAGAGAGAGAGAGAGGGGACAAGCTGAGACATAGAGAGAGAGAGAGGGGACAAGCTGAGACATAGAGAGAGAGAGGGGACAAGCTGAGACATAGAGAGAGAGAGAGAGAGAGGGGACAAGCTGAGACATAGAGAGAGAGAGAGAGGGGACAAATTGAGACATAGAGAAGAGAGAGGGGACAAGCTGAGACAAATAGAGAGAGAGGGGACAAGCTGAGACATAGAGAGAGAGAGAGGGGACAAGCTGAGACAAAGAGAGAGAGAGGGGACAAGCTGAGACATAGAGAGAGAGAGGGAGGGGACAAGCTGAGACATAGAGAGAGAGAGCGGACAAGCTGAGATACAGAGAGAGAGAGAGAGGACAAGCTGAGACATAGAGAGAGAGAGGGGACAAGCTGAGACATGGAGAGAGAGAGGGGACAAGCTGAGACATAGAGAGAGGGAGAGGGGACAAGCTGAGACATAGAGAGAGAGAGGGGACAAGCTGAGACAAAGAGAGAGAGAGGGGACAAGCTGAGACATAGAGAGAGAGAGAGGGGACAAGCTGAGACATAGAGAGAGAGAGAGGGGACAAGCTGAGACATAGAGAGAGAGAGAGAGTGGACAAGCTGAGACATAGAGAGAGAGAGAGGGGACAAGCTGAGACATAGAGAGAGAGGGGACAAGCTGAGACATAGAGAGAGAGAGAGGGGACAAGCTGAGACATAGAGAGAGAGAGAGGGGACAAGCTGAGACATAGAGAGAGAGAGGGGACAAGCTGAGACATCGAGAGAGAGAGAGAGGGGACAAGCTGAGACATAGAGAGAGAGAGAGGTGACAAGCTGAGACACAGAGAGAGAGAGGGGACAAACTGAGACATAGAGAGAGAGAGAGGGAAAAAGCTGAGACAGAGAGAGAGAGAGGGGACAAGCTGAGACAAAGAGAGAGAGAGGGGACAAGCTGAGACATAGAGAGAGAGAGAGGGGACAAGCTGAGACACAGAGAGAGAGAGAGGGGACAAGCTGAGACATAGAGAGAGAGAGAGGTGACAAGCTGAGACACAGAGAGAGAGAGGGGACAAACTGAGACATAGAGAGAGAGAGAGGGAACAAGCTGAGACATAGAGAGAGAGAGAGGGGACAAGCTGAGACAAAGAGAGAGAGAGGGGACAAGCTGAGACATAGAGAGAGAGAGAGGGGACAAGCTGAGACATAGAGAGAGAGAGAGGGGACAAGCTGAGACATAGAGAGAGAGAGAGGGGACAAGCTGAGACATAGAGAGAGAGAGGGGACAAGCTGAGACATAGAGAGAGAGAGAGGGGACACGCTGAGACAAAGAGAGAGAGAGAGGGCACAAGCTGAGACAAAGAGAGAGAGAGGGAACAAGCTGAGACATAGAGAGAGAGAGGGGACAAGCTGAGACATAGAGAGAGAGAGAGAGGGGACAAGCTGAGACATAGAGAGAGAGAGAGGGGACAAGCTGAGACATAGAGAGAGAGAGAGAGGGGACAAGCTGAGACATAGAGAGAGAGAGGGGACAAGCTGAGACATAGAGAGAGAGAGAGGGGACAAGCTGAGACATAGAGAGAGAGAGATAGGGGACAAGCTGATACAAAGAAACAGAGAGAGAGGGGACAAGCTGAGACAAAGAGAGAGAGAGATAGGGGACAAGCGGAGACATAGAGAGAGAGAGGGGACAAGCTGAGACATAGAGAGAGAGAGAGAGGGGACAAGCTGAGACATAGAGAGAGAGAGAGAGAGGGGACAAGCTGAGACAGAGAGAGAGAGAGAGAGGACAAGCTGAGACATAGAGAGAGAGAGAGGGGACAAGCTGAGACATAGAGAGAGAGAGAGAGGACAAGCTGAGACATAGAGAGAGAGAGAGAGGGGACAAGCTGAGACATAGAGAGAGAGAGAGGGGACAAGCTGAGACATAGAGAGAGAGAGGGGACAAGCTGAGACATAGAGAGAGAGAGAGGGGACAAGCTGAGACATAGAGAGAGAGAGGGGGGACAAGCTGAGACATAGAGAGAGAGAGAGAGGCGACAAGCTGAGACAAAGAGAGAGAGAGAGGGGACAAGCTGAGACATAGAGAGAGAGAGGGGACAAGCTGAGACATAGAGAGAGAGAGGGGACAAGCTGAGACATAGAGAGAGAGAGGGGACAAGCTGAGACATAGAGAGAGAGAGAGAGGGGACAAGCTGAGACATAGAGAGAGAGAGAGAGAGGGGACAAGCTGAGACATAGAGAGAGAGAGAGGGGACAAGCTGAGACATAGAGAGAGAGAGAGAGAGAGGACAAGCTGAGACATAGAGAGAGAGAGAGAGGGGACAAGCTGAGACATAGAGAGAGAGAGAGAGGGGACAAGCTGAGACATAGAGAGAGAGAGGGGACAAGCTGAGACATAGAGAGAGAGAGAGGGGACAAGCTGAGACATAGAGAGAGAGAGAGAGGACAAGCTGAGACATAGAGAGAGAGAGGGGACAAGCTGAGACATAGAGAGAGAGAGGGGACAAGCTGAGACATAGAGAGAGAGAGAGGGGACAAGCTGAGACATAGAGAGAGAGAGGGGACAAGCTGAGACATAGAGAGAGAGAGAGGGGACAAGCTGAGACATAGAGAGAGAGAGAGAGGACAAGCTGAGACATAGAGAGAGAGAGAGAGGGGCCAAGCTGAGACATAGAGAGAGAGAGAGAGGGGACAAGCTGAGACATAGAGAGAGAGAGAGGACAAGCTGAGACATAGAGAGAGAGAGAGAGGACAAGCTGAGACATTGAGAGAGAGAGAGAGGGGACAAGCTGAGACATAGAGAGAGAGAGAGAGGGGACAAGCTGAGACATAGAGAGAGAGAGGGGACAAGCTGAGACATAGAGAGAGAGAGAGGGGACAAGCTGATACAAAGAAACAGAGAGAGAGGGGACAAGCTGAGACATAGAGAGAGAGAGAGGGGACAAGCCGAGACATAGAGAGAGAGAGAGAGGGGACAAGCTGAGACATAGAGAGAGAGGGGACAAGCTGAGACATAGAGAGAGAGAGAGGGGACAAGCTGAGACATAGAGAGAGAGAGGGGACAAGCTGAGACATAGAGAGAGAGAGGGGACAAGCTGAGACATAGAGAGAGAGAGGGGACAAGCTGAGACACAGAGAGAGAGAGGGGACAAGCTGAGACACAGAGAGAGAGAGAGGGGACAAGCTGAGACATAGAGAGAGAGAGGGGACAAGCTGAGACATAGAGAGAGAGAGAGGGGACAAGCTGAGACATAGAGAGAGAGAGGGGACAAGCTGAGACATAGAGAGAGAGAGGGGACAAGCTGAGACATAGAGAGAGAGAGGGGACAAGCTGAGACACAGAGAGAGAGAGAGGGGACAAGCTGAGACATAGAGAGAGAGAGGGGACAAGCTGAGACATAGAGAGAGAGAGGGGACAAGCTGAGACATAGAGAGAGAGAGGACACAAGCTGAGACACAGAGAGAGAGAGAGGGGACAAGCTGAGACATAGAGAGAGAGAGGGGACAAGCTGAGACATAGAGAGAGAGAGGGGACAAGCTGAGACATAGAGAGAGAGAGAGAGAGGGGACAAGCTGAGACATAGAGAGAGAGAGGGGACAAGCTGAGACATAGAGAGAGAGAGAGGGCACAAGCTGAGACACAGAGAGAGAGAGGGGACAAGCTGAGACATGGAGAGAGAGAGGGGACAAGCTGAGACAAAGAGAGAGAGAGAGGGGACAAGCTGAGACATAGAGAGAGAGAGAGGGGACAAGCTGAGACATATAGAGAGAGAGAGGGGACAAGCGGAGACATAGAGAGAGAGAGAGGGGACAAGCTGAGACATAGAGAGAGAGAGGGGACAAGCTGAGACATGGAGAGAGAGAGGGGACAAGCTGAGATATAGGGAGAGAGGGGACAAGCTGAGACATAGAGAGAGAGAGAGAGGGGACAAGCTGAGACATAGAGAGAGAAAGGGGAAAAGCTGAGACATAGAGAGAGAGAGAGGGGACAAGCTGAGACATGGAGAGAGAGAGAGGGGACAAGCTGAGACATAGAGAGAGAGAGGGGACAAGCTGAGACATAGAGAGAGAGAGAGGGGACAAGCTGAGACAAAGAGAGAGAGAGGGGACAAGCTGAGACATCGAGAGAGAGAGAGGGGACAAGCTGAGACATAGAGAGAGAGAGGGGACAAGCTGAGAAACAGAGAGAGAGAGAGGGGACAAGCTGAGACATAGAGAGAGAGAGAGAGGGGACAAGCTGAGACATAGAGAGAGAAAGGGGACAAGCTGAGACATAGAGAGAGAGAGGGGACAAGCTGAGACATAGACAGAGAGAGGGGACAAGCTGAGACATGGAGAGAGAGAGAGGGGACAAGCTGAGACATAGAGAGAGAGAGGGGACAAGCTGAGACATAGAGAGAGAGAGAGGGGACAAGCTGAGACATAGCGAGAGAGAGGGGACAAGCTGAGACATAGAGAGAGAGAGAGGGGACAAGCTGAGACATAGAGAGAGAGAGAGGGGACAAGCTGAGACATAGAGAGAGAGAGGGGACAAGCTGAGACATAGAGAGAGAGAGAGAGAGAGGGGACAAGCTGAGACATAGAGAGAGAGAGAGAGGGGACAAATTGAGACATAGAGAAGAGAGAGGGGACAAGCTGAGACAAAGCGAGAGAGAGGGGACAAGCTGAGACATAGAGAGAGAGAGAGGGGACAAGCTGAGACAAAGAGAGAGAGAGGGGACAAGCTGAGACATAGAGAGAGAGAGGGGACAAGCTGAGACACAGAGAGAGAGGGGACAAGCTGAGGCATAGAGAGAGAGAGAGAGAGGGGACAAGCTGAGACATAGAGAGAGAGAGAGAGGGGACAAGCTGAGACATAGAGAGAGAGAGAGAGGGGACAAGCTGAGACAAAGAGACAGAGAGAGAGGGGACAAGCTGAGACAAAGAGAGAGAGAGATAGGGGACAAGCGGAGACATAGAGAGAGAGAGAGGGGACAACCTGAGACATAGAGAGAGAGAGGGGACAAGTTGAGACATAGAGAGAGAGAGGGGACAAGCTGAGACAAAGAGAGAGAGAGAGGGGACAAGCTGATACATAGAGAGAGAGAGAGGGGACAAGGTGAGATATAGAGAGAGAGAGAGGGGACAAGCTGAGACACAGAGAGAGAGAGAGGGGACAAGCTGAGACATAGAGAGAGAGAGGGGACAAGCTGAGACAAAGAGAGAGAGAGAGGGGCCAAGCAGAGACACAGAGAAAGAGAGGGGACAAGCTGAGATATAGGGAGAGAGGGGACAAGCTGAGACATAGAGAGAGAGAGAGGGGACAAGCTGAGACACAGAGAGAGGGGACAAGCTGAGACATAGAGAGAGAGAGAGGGGACAAGCTGAGACATAGAGAGAGAGAGAGGGGACAAGCTGAGACATAGAGAGCGAGAGAGGACAAGCTGAGACATAGAGAGAGAGAGAGGGGACAAGCTGAGACAAAGAGAGAGA
Organism: Pristiophorus japonicus; assembly: GCF_044704955.1. Taxonomy (NCBI): domain Eukaryota; kingdom Metazoa; phylum Chordata; class Chondrichthyes; family Pristiophoridae; genus Pristiophorus; species Pristiophorus japonicus. Next base: position 178,837 of record NW_027254673.1, on the reverse strand, counting down.
GAGGGGACAAGCTGAGACATAGAGAGAGAGAGAGGGGACAAGCTGATACAAAGAGAGAGAGAGGGGACAAGCTGAGACATAGAGAGAGAGAGGGGACAAGCTGAGACATAGAGAGAGAGAGCGGACAAGCTGAGACACAGAGAGAGAGAGAGGGGACAAGCTGAGACATAGAGAGAGAGAGGGGACAAGCTGAGACATGGAGAGAGAGAGGGGACAAGCTGAGACATAGAGAGAGAGAGGGGACAAGCTGAGACATGGAGAGAGAGAGAGGGGACAAGCTGAGACATAGAGAGAGAGAGGGGACAAGCTGAGACACAGAGAGAGAGAGAGGGGACAAGCTGAGACATAGAGAGAGAGAGAGAGAGGGGACAAGCTGAGACATAGAGAGAGAAAGGGGACAAGCTGAGACATAGAGAGAGAGAGGGGACAAGCTGAGACATAGAGAGAGAGAGGGGACAAGCAGAGACATGGAGAGAGAGAGAGGGGACAAGCTGAGACATAGAGAGAGAGAGGGGACAAGCTGAGACATAGAGAGAGAGAGAGGGGACAAGCTGAGACAAAGAGAGAGAGAGGGGACAAGCTGAGACATCGAGAGAGAGAGAGGTGACAAGCTGAGACATAGAGACAGAGAGAGGGGACAAGCTGAGACATAGAGAGAGAGAGAGGGGACAAGCTGAGACATAGAGAGAGAGAGGGGACAAGCTGAGACATAGAGAGAGAGAGAGAGAGAGGGGACAAGCTGAGACATAGAGAGAGAGAGAGAGAGGGGACAAATTGAGACATAGAGAAGATTGAGGGGACAAGCTGAGACAAAGAGAGAGAGAGGGGACAAGCTGAGACACAGAGAGAGAGAGAGGGGACAAGCTGAGACAAAGAGAGAGAGAGGGGACAAGCTGAGACATAGAGAGAGAGAGGGGACAAGCTGAGACACAGAGAGAGAGGGGACATGCTGAGACATAGAGAGAGAGAGAGAGGGGCAAGCTGAGACAAAGAGACAGAGAGAGAGGGGACAAGCTGAGACAAAGAGAGAGAGAGATAGGGGACAAGCGGAGACATAGAGAGAGAGAGAGGGGACAACCTGAGACATAGAGAGAGAGAGGGGACAAGCTGAGACATAGAGAGAGAGAGGGGACAAGCTGAGACAAAGAGAGAGAGAGAGGGGACAAGCTGAGACATAGAGAGAGAGAGAGGGGACAAACTGAGATATATAGAGAGAGAGAGGGGACAAGCTGAGACACAGAGAGAGAGAGAGGGGACAAGCTGAGACATAGAGAGAGAGAGGGGACAAGCTGAGACAAAGAGCGAGAGAGAGGGGCCAAGCAGAGACACAGAGAAAGAGAGGGGACAAGCTGAGATATAGGGAGAGAGGGGACAAGCTGAGACATAGAGAGAGAGAGAGGGGACAAACTGAGACATAGAGAGAGAGAGAGGGAACAAGCTGAGACAAAGAGAGAGAGAGAGAGGGGCCAAGCTGAGACATAGAGAGAGAGAGGGGCAAGCTGAGACATAGAGAGAGAGGGGACAAGCTGAGACATAGAGAGAGAGAGAGGGGACAAGCTGAGACACAGAGAGAGAGAGGGGACAAGCTGAGACATAGAGAGAGAGAGAGGGGACAAGCTGAGACATAGAGAGAGAGAGAGGGGACAAGCTGAGACATAGAGAGCGAGAGAGGACAAGCTGAGACATAGAGAGAGAGAGAGGGGACAAGCTGAGACATAGAGAGAGAGAGGGGACAAGCTGAGACATGGAGAGAGAGAGAGGGGACAAGCTGAGAGATAGAGAGAGAAAGGGGACAAGCTGAGACATAGAGAGAGAGAAGGGACAAGCTGAGACATGGAGAGAGAGAGAGGGGACAAGCTGAGACATAGAGAGAGAGAGGGGACAAGCTGAGACATAGAGAGAGAGAGAGGGGACAAGCTGAGACATAGAGAGAGAGAGGGGACAAGCTGAGACATGGAGAGAGAGAGAGGGGACAAGCTGAGACATAGAGAGAGAAAGGGGACAAGCTGAGACATAGAGAGAGAGAGGGGACAAGCTGAGACATGGAGAGAGAGAGAGGGGACAAGCTGAGACATAGAGAGAGAGAGGGGACAAGCTGAGACATAGAGAGAGAGACAGGGGACAAGCTGAGACAAAGAGAGAGAGAGGGGACAAGCTGAGACATCGAGAGAGAGAGAGGGGACAAGCTGAGACATAGAGAGAGAGAGAGGGGACAAGCTGAGACATGGAGAGAGAGAGGGGACAAGCTGAGACATAGAGAGAGAGAGGAGACAAGCTGAGACACAGAGAGAGAGAGAGGGGACAAGCTGAGACATAGAGAGAGAGAGAGAGGGGACAAGCTGAGACATAGAGAGAGAGAGAGAGGGGACAAGCTGAGACATAGAGAGAGAGAGGGGACAAGCTGAGACATAGAGAGAGAGAGAGGGGACAAGCTGATACAAAGAGAGAGAGAGGGGCAAGCTGAGACATAGAGAGAGAGAGGGGACAAGCTGAGACACAGAGAGAGAGAGAGGGGACAAGCTGAGACAAAGAGAGAGAGAGGGGACAAGCTGAGACATAGAGAGAGAGAGAGGGGACAAGCTGAGACAAAGAGAGAGAGAGGGGACAAGCTGAGACATAGAGAGAGAGAGAGGGGACAAGCTGATACAAAGAGAGAGAGAGGGGCAAGCTGAGACATAGAGAGAGAGAGGGGACAAGCTGAGACACAGAGAGAGAGAGAGGGGACAAGCTGAGACATAGAGAGAGAGAGAGAGGGGACAAGCTGAGACAAAGAGAGAGAGAGGGGACAAGCTGAGACATCGAGAGAGAGAGAGGGGACAAGCTGAGACATAGAGAGAGAGAGAGAGGGGACAAGCTGAGACATAGAGAGAGAGAGAGGGGACAAGCTGAGACATAGAGAGAGAGAGAGGGGACAAGCTGAGACAAAGAGAGAGAGAGAGAGAGAGGGGACAAGCTGAGACATAGAGAGAGAGAGAGAGAGGGGACAAGGTGAGACATAGAGAAGAGAGAGGGGACAAGCTGAGACAAAGAGAGAGAGAGGGGACAAGCTGAGACATAGAGAGAGAGAGAGGGGACAAGCTGAGACAAAGAGAGAGAGAGGGGACAAGCTGAGACATAGAGAGAGAGAGGGGCAAGCTGAGACACAGAGAGAGAGAGGGGACAAGCTGAGACATAGAGAGAGAGAGGGAGGGGACAAGCTGAGACATAGAGAGAGAGAGAGGGGACAAGCTGAGACACAGAGAGAGAGAGGGGACAAGCTGAGACATAGAGAGAGAGAGAGGGGACAAGCTGAGACATAGAGAGAGAGAGGGGACAAGCTGAGACATAGAGAGAGAGAGAGAGAGGGGACAAGGTGAGACATAGAGAAGAGAGAGGGGACAAGCTGAGACAAAGAGAGAGAGAGGGGACAAGCTGAGACATAGAGAGAGAGAGAGGACAAGCTGAGACATAGAGAGAGAGAGGGGACAAGCTGAGACATAGAGAGAGGGAGAGGGGACAAGCTGAGACATAGAGAGAGAGAGAGGGGACAAGCTGAGACATAGAGTGAGAGAGAGGGGACAAGCTGAGACATAGAGAGAGAGAGAGAGGACAAGCTGAGACATAGAGAGAGAGAGAGGGGACAAGCTGAGACATAGAGAGAGAGAGAGAGGACAAGCTGAGACATAGAGAGAGAGAGAGAGTGGACAAGCTGAGACATAGAGAGAGAGAGGGGACAAGCTGAGACAAAGAGAGAGAGAGGGGACAAGCTGAGACACAGAGAGAGAGAGAGGGGACAAGCTGAGACATAGAGAGAGAGAGGGGACAAGCTGAGACAAAGAGAGAGAGAGGGGACAAGCTGAGACACAGAGAGAGAGAGAGGGGACAAGCTGAGACATAGAGAGAGAGAGAGGGGACAAGCTGAGACATAGAGAGAGAGAGAGAGGACAAGCTGAGGCATAGAGAGAGAGAGAGAGTGGACAAGCTGAGACATAGAGAGAGAGAGAGGGGACAAGCTGAGACATAGAGAGAGAGAGAGGGGACAAGCTGAGACATCGAGAGAGAGAGAGGACAACCTGAGACATAGAGAGAGAGAGGGGACAAGCTGAGACATAGAGAGAGAGAGAGTGGACAAGCTGAGACATAGAGAGAGAGAGGGGACAAACTGACACATAGAGAGAGAGAGGGGACAAGCTGAGACATAGAGAGAGAGGGGACAAGCTGAGACATAGAGAGAGAGAGAGGGGACAAGCTGAGACATAGAGAGAGAGAGGGGACAAGCTGAGACACAGAGAGAGAGAGAGGGGACAAGCTGAGACATAGAGAGAGAGAGGGAACAAGCTGAGACATAGAGAGAGAGAGGGGACAAGCTGAGACACAGAGAGAGAGAGAGGGGACAAGCTGAGACATAGAGAGAGAGAGAGGGGACAAGCTGAGACATAGAGAGAGAGGGGGGACAAGCTGAGACATAGAGAGAGAGAGGGGACAAGCTGAGACATAGAGTGAGAGAGAGAGGGGACAAGCTGAGACAAAGAGAGAGAGAGAGAGGGGACAAGCTGAGACAAAGAGACAGAGAGAGAGGGGACAAGCTGAGACAAAGAGAGAGAGAGATAGGGGATAAGCGGAGACATAGAGAGAGAGAGAGGGGACAACCTGAGACATAGAGAGAGAGAGGGGGGACAAGCTGAGACATAGAGAGAGAGAGGGGACAAGCTGAGACAAAGAGACAGAGAGAGAGGGGACAAGCTGAGACAAAGAGAGAGAGAGATAGGGGATAAGCGGAGACATAGAGAGAGAGAGAGGGGACAAGCTGAGACATAGAGAGAGAGAGAGGGGACAAGCTGAGACATAGAGAGAGAGAGAGGGGACAAGCTGAGACATAGAGAGAGAGAGGGGACAAGCTGAGACATAGAGAGAGAGAGAGGGGACAAGCTGAGACAAAGAGAGAGAGAGGGGACAAGCTGAGACATCGAGAGAGAGAGAGGGGACAAGCTGAGACATAGAGAGAGAGAGAGGGGACAAGCTGAGACATGGAGAGAGAGAGAGGGGACAAGCTGAGACATAGAGAGAGAGAGGGGACAAGCTGAGACACAGAGAGAGAGAGAGGGGACAAGCTGAGACATAGAGAGCGAGAGAGGGGACAAGCTGAGACAAAGAGAGAGAGAGGGGACAAGCTGAGACATAGAGAGAGAGAGAGGGGACAAGCTGAGACATAGAGAGAGAGAGAGAGAGGGGACAAGGTGAGACATAGAGAAGAGAGAGGGGACAAGCTGAGACAAAGAGAGAGAGAGAGGGGACAAGCTGAGACATAGAGAGAGAGAGAGAGAGGGGACAAGGTGAGACATAGAGAAGAGAGAGGGGACAAGCTGAGACAAAGAGAGAGAGAGGGGACAAGCTGAGACATAGAGAGAGAGAGAGGGGACAAGCTGAGACAAAGAGAGAGAGAGGGGACAAGCTGAGACATAGAGAGAGAGAGGGGACAAGCTGAGACATCGAGAGAGAGAGGGGACAAGCTAAGACATAGAGAGAGAGAGAGGGGACAAGCTGAGACATAGAGAGAGAGAGGGGACAAGCTGAGACACAGAGAGAGAGAGGGGACAAGCTGAGACATAGAGAGAGAGAGGGAGGGGACAAGCTGAGACATAGAGAGAGAGAGAGGGGACAAGCTGAGACACAGAGAGAGAGAGGGGACAAGCTGAGACATAGAGAGAGAGAGAGGGGACAAGCTGAGACATAGAGAGAGAGAGGGGACAAGCTGAGACATAGAGAGAGAGAGAGAGAGGGGACAAGGTGAGACATAGAGAAGAGAGAGGGGACAAGCTGAGACAAAGAGAGAGAGAGGGGACAAGCTGAGACATAGAGAGAGAGAGAGGACAAGCTGAGACATAGAGAGAGAGAGGGGACAAGCTGAGACATAGAGAGAGGGAGAGGGGACAAGCTGAGACATAGAGAGAGAGAGAGGGGACAAGCTGAGACATAGAGTGAGAGAGAGGGGACAAGCTGAGACATAGAGAGAGAGAGAGAGGACAAGCTGAGACATAGAGAGAGAGAGAGGGGACAAGCTGAGACATAGAGAGAGAGAGAGAGGACAAGCTGAGACATAGAGAGAGAGAGAGAGTGGACAAGCTGAGACATAGAGAGAGAGAGGGGACAAGCTGAGACAAAGAGAGAGAGAGGGGACAAGCTGAGACACAGAGAGAGAGAGAGGGGACAAGCTGAGACATAGAGAGAGAGAGGGGACAAGCTGAGACAAAGAGAGAGAGAGGGGACAAGCTGAGACACAGAGAGAGAGAGAGGGGACAAGCTGAGACATAGAGAGAGAGAGAGGGGACAAGCTGAGACATAGAGAGAGAGAGAGAGGACAAGCTGAGACATAGAGAGAGAGAGAGAGTGGACAAGCTGAGACATAGAGAGAGAGAGAGGGGACAAGCTGAGACATAGAGAGAGAGAGAGGGGACAAGCTGAGACATCGAGAGAGAGAGAGGACAACCTGAGACATAGAGAGAGAGAGGGGACAAGCTGAGACATAGAGAGAGAGAGAGTGGACAAGCTGAGACATAGAGAGAGAGAGGGGACAAACTGACACATAGAGAGAGAGAGGGGACAAGCTGAGACATAGAGAGAGAGGGGACAAGCTGAGACATAGAGAGAGAGAGAGGGGACAAGCTGAGACATAGAGAGAGAGAGGGGACAAGCTGAGACACAGAGAGAGAGAGAGGGGACAAGCTGAGACATAGAGAGAGAGAGGGAACAAGCTGAGACATAGAGAGAGAGAGGGGACAAGCTGAGACATAGAGAGAGAGAGAGGGGACAAGCTGAGACATAGAGAGAGAGAGAGGGGACAAGCTGAGACATAGAGAGAGAGGGGGGACAAGCTGAGACATAGAGAGAGAGAGGGGACAAGCTGAGACATAGAGTGAGAGAGAGAGGGGACAAGCTGAGACAAAGAGAGAGAGAGAGAGGGGACAAGCTGAGACAAAGAGACAGAGAGAGAGGGGACAAGCTGAGACAAAGAGAGAGAGAGATAGGGGATAAGCGGAGACATAGAGAGAGAGAGAGGGGACAACCTGAGACATAGAGAGAGAGAGGGGGGACAAGCTGAGACATAGAGAGAGAGAGGGGACAAGCTGAGACAAAGAGACAGAGAGAGAGGGGACAAGCTGAGACAAAGAGAGAGAGAGATAGGGGATAAGCGGAGACATAGAGAGAGAGAGAGGGGACAAGCTGAGACATAGAGAGAGAGAGAGGGGACAAGCTGAGACATAGAGAGAGAGAGAGGGGACAAGCTGAGACATAGAGAGAGAGAGGGGACAAGCTGAGACATAGAGAGAGAGAGAGGGGACAAGCTGAGACAAAGAGAGAGAGAGGGGACAAGCTGAGACATCGAGAGAGAGAGAGGGGACAAGCTGAGACATAGAGAGAGAGAGAGCGGACAAGCTGAGACATGGAGAGAGAGAGAGGGGACAAGCTGAGACATAGAGAGAGAGAGGGGACAAGCTGAGACACAGAGAGAGAGAGAGGGGACAAGCTGAGACATAGAGAGCGAGAGAGGGGACAAGCTGAGACAAAGAGAGAGAGAGGGGACAAGCTGAGACATAGAGAGAGAGAGAGGGGACAAGCTGAGACATAGAGAGAGAGAGAGAGAGGGGACAAGGTGAGACATAGAGAAGAGAGAGGGGACAAGCTGAGACAAAGAGAGAGAGAGAGGGGACAAGCTGAGACATAGAGAGAGAGAGAGAGAGGGGACAAGGTGAGACATAGAGAAGAGAGAGGGGACAAGCTGAGACAAAGAGAGAGAGAGGGGACAAGCTGAGACATAGAGAGAGAGAGAGGGGACAAGCTGAGACAAAGAGAGAGAGAGGGGACAAGCTGAGACATAGAGAGAGAGAGGGGACAAGCTGAGACACAGAGAGAGAGAGGGGACAAGCTGAGACATAGAGAGAGAGAGAGAGAGGGGACAAGCTGAGACATAGAGAGAGAGAGGGAGGGGACAAGCTGAGACATAGAGAGAGAGAGAGGGGACAAGCTGAGACATAGAGAGAGAGAGGTGACAAGCTGAGACACAGAGAGAGAGAGCGGACAAGCTGAGACACAGAGAGAGAGAGGGGACAAGCTGAGACACAGAGAGAGAGAGAGGGGACAAGCTGAGACATAGAGAGAGAGAGAGGGGACAAGCTGAGACATAGAGAGAGAGAGAGAGTGGACAAGCTGAGACATAGAGAGAGAGAGAGGGGACAAGCTGAGACATAGAGAGAGAGAGAGGGGACAAGCTGAGACATCGAGAGAGAGAGAGAGGACAACCTGAGACATAGAGAGAGAGAGGGGACAAGCTGAGACATAGAGAGAGAGAGAGTGGACAAGCTGAGACATAGAGAGAGAGAGGGGACAAACTGACACATAGAGAGAGAGAGGGGACAAGCTGAGACATAGAGAGAGAGGGGACAAGCTGAGACATAGAGAGAGAGAGAGGGGACAAGCTGAGACATAGAGAGAGAGAGGGGACAAGCTGAGACACAGAGAGAGAGAGAGGGGACAAGCTGAGACATAGAGAGAGAGAGGGAACAAGCTGAGACATAGAGAGAGAGAGGGGACAAGCTGAGACATAGAGAGAGAGAGAGGGGACAAGCTGAGACATAGAGAGAGAGGGGGGACAAGCTGAGACATAGAGAGAGAGAGGGGACAAGCTGAGACATAGAGTGAGAGAGAGAGGGGACAAGCTGAGACAAAGAGACAGAGAGAGAGGGGACAAGCTGAGACATAGAGAGAGAGAGAGAGGGGACAAGCTGAGACAAAGAGACAGAGAGAGAGGGGACAAGCTGAGACAAAGAGAGAGAGAGATAGGGGACAAGCGGAGACATAGAGAGAGAGAGAGGGGACAACCTGACACATAGAGAGAGAGAGGGGACAAGCTGAGACATAGAGAGAGAGAGGGGACAAGCTGAGACAAAGAGAGAGAGAGAGGGGACAAGCTGAGACATAGAGAGAGAGAGAGGGGACAAGCTGAGATATAGAGAGAGAGAGAGGGGACAAGCTGAGACACAGAGAGAGAGAGAGGGGACAAGCTGAGACATAGAGAGAGAGAGAGGGGACAAGTTGAGACATAGAGAGAGAGAGGGGACAAGCTGAGACAAAGAGAGAGAGAGAGGGGCCAAGCTGAGACACAGAGAGAGAGAGGGGACAAGCTGAGATATAGGGAGAGAGAGGGGACAAGCTCAGACATAGAGAGAGAGAGGGGACAAGCTGAGACATAGAGAGAGAGAGGGGACAAGCTGAGACAAAGAGAGAGAGAGAGGGGACAAGCTGAGACATAGAGAGAGAGAGAGGGGACAAGCTGAGACATAGAGAGAGAGAGGGGACAAGCTGAGACAAAGAGAGAGAGAGAGGGGACAAGCTTAGACAAAGAGAGAGAGAGAGGGGCCAAGCTGAGACATAGGGAGAGAGAGAGGGGACAAGCTGAGACATAGAGAGAGAGAGAGGGGACAAGCTGAGACATAGAGAGAGAGAGGGGACAAGCTGAGACATAGAGAGAGAGAGAGGGGACAAAGCTGAGACATAGAGAGAAAGAGGGGACAAGCTGAGACATAGAGAGAGAGAGGGGACAAGCTGAGACATAGAGAGAGAGAGAGTGGACAAGCTGAGACATAGAGAGAGAGAGGGGACAAACTGAGACATAGAGAGAGAGAGGGGACAAGCTGAGACATAGAGAGAGAGGGGACAAGCTGGGACATAGAGAGAGAGAGGGGACAAGCTGAGACATAGAGCGAGAGAGAGAGGGGACAAGCTGAGACATAGAGAGAGAGAGAGAGGGGACAAGCTGAGACATAGAGAGAGAGAGAGGGGACAAGCTGAGACATAGAGAGAGAGAGGGGACAAGCTGAGACATAGAGAGAGAGAGAGGGGACAAGCTGAGACATGGAGAGAGAGAGGGGACAAGCTGAGACATAGAGAGAGAGAGGGGACAAGCTGAGACATAGAGAGAGAGAGAGGGGACAAGCTGAGACATAGAGAGAGAGAGGGGACAAGCTGAGACAAAGAGAGAGAGAGTGGGGACAAGCTGAGACATAGAGAGAGAGAGAGGGGACAAGCTAAGACATAGAGAGAGAGAGGGGACAAGCTGAGACATAGAGAGAGAGAGGGGACAAGCTGAGACATAGAGAGAGAGAGGGGACAAGCTCAGACATAGAGAGAGAGGGGACAAGCTGAGACATAGAGAGAGAGAGGGGACAAGCTGAGACATAGAGCGAGAGAGGGGACAAGCTGAGACATAGAGAGAGAGAGGGAACAAGCTGAGACATACAGAGAGAGAGGGGACAAGCTGAGACATAGAGAGTGAGAGAGAGAGGGGACAAGCTGAGACATAGAGAGAGAGAGAGAGAGAGCGGACAAGCTGAGACATGGAGAGAGAGAGAGAGGGGACAAGCTGATACAAAGAGACAGAGAGAGAGGGGACAAGCTGAGACAAAGAGAGAGAGAGGTAGGGGACAAGCGGAGACATAGAGAGAGAGAGAGGGGACAAGCTGAGACATAGAGAGAGAGGGGACAAGCTGAGACAAAGAGAGAGAGAGAGGGGACAAGCTGAGACATAGAGAGAGAGAGAGGGGACAAGCTGAGACATAGAGAGAGAGAGGGGACAAGCTGAGATATAGAGAGAGAGAGAGGGGACAAGCTGAGACACAGAGAGAGAGAGAGAGGGGACAAGCTGAGACATAGAGAGAGAGAGGGGACAAGCTGAGACAAAGAGAGAGAGAGGGGCCAAGCTGAGACATAGAGAGAGAGAGGGGACAAGCTGAGACATAGAGAGAGAGAGAGAGGGGACAAGCTGAGACATAGAGAGAGAGAGGGGACAAGCTGAGACATAGAGAGAGAGAGAGGGGACAAGCTGAGACAGAGAGAGAGAGGGGACAAGCTGAGACATAGAGCGATAAGGGGACAAGCTGAGACATAGAGAGAGAGAGAGGACAACCTGAGACATAGAGAGAGAGAGAGGGGGGACAAGCTGAGACATAGAGAGAGAGAGAGGACAAGCTGAGACATAGAGAGAGAGAGAGAGGGGACTAGCTAAGACATAGAGAGAGGGAGAGGGGACAAGATGAGACATAGAGAGAGAGAGGGGACAAGCTGAGACATTCAGAGAGAGAGGGGACAAGCTGAGACATAGAGAGATAGAGAGGGGACAAACTGAGACATAGAGAGAGAGAGAGGGGACAAGCTGAGACATAGAGAGAGAGAGGGGACAAGCTGAGACATAGAGAGAGAGAGAGAGGGGACAAGCTGAGACATAGAGAGAGAGAGAGGACAAGCTGAGACATAGAGAGAGAGAGGGGACAAGCTGAGACATAGAGAGAGAGAGAGAGGGGACAAGCTGAGAAATAGAGAGAGAGAGAGGGGACAAACTGAGACATAGAGAGAGAGAGAGGGGACAAGCTGAGACATAGAGAGAGAGAGAGAGGGGACAAGCTGAGACATAGAGAGAGAGAGAGGGGACAAACTGAGACATAGAGAGAGAGAGAGGGGACCAGCTAAGACATAGAGAGAGGGAGAGGGGACAAGCTGAGACATGGAGAGAGAGAGAGGGGACAAGCTGAGACATAGAGAGAGAGAGGGGACAAGCTGAGACATAGAGAGAGAGGGAGGGGACAAGCTGAGACATAGAGAGAGAGAGAGGGGACAAGCTGAGACATAGAGAGAGAGAGGGGACAAGCTGAGACATAGAGAGAGAGAGCAGACAAGCTGAGACATAGAGAGAGAGAGGGAACAAGCTGAGACATAGAGAGAGAGAGAGGGGACAAGCTGAGACATAGAGAGAGAGAGTGAGGGGACAAGCTGAGACATAGAGAGAGAGAGGAGACAAGCTGAGACATAGAGAGAGAGAGAGGGGACAAGCTGAGACATAGAGAGAGAGAGGGGACAAGCTGAGACATAGAGAGAGAGAGGGGACAAGCTGAGACATAGAGAGAGAGTGAGGACAACCTGAGACATAGAGAGAGAGAGAGAGGGGACAAGCCGATACTTATAGAGAGAGAGAGGGGACAAGCTGAGACATAGAGAGAGAGAGGGGACAAACTGAGATATAGAGAGAGAGAGGGGACAAGCTGAGACATAGAGAGAGAGGGGACAAGCTGAGACATAGAGAGAGAGAGGGGACAAGCTGAGACATAGAGAGAGAGGGGACAAGCTGAGACATAGAGAGAGAGGGGACAAGCTGAGACATAGAGAGAGAGAGAGAGGGGAAAGCTGAGACATAGAGAGAGAGAGGGGACAAGCTGAGACATAGAGAGAGAGAGGGGACAAGCTGAGACATAGAGAGAGAGAGAGAGGGGAAAGCTGAGACATAGAGAGAGAGAGAGAGGGGACAAGCTGAGACAAAGAGACAGAAAGAGAGTGGACAAGCTGAGACAAAGAGAGAGAGAGAGGGGGGACAAGCGGAGACATAGAGAGAGAGAGAGGGGACAAGCTGAGACATAGAGAGAGAGAGGGGACAAGCTGAGACATGGAGAGAGAGAGGGGACAAGCTGAGACATAGAGAGAGAGAGAGAGGGGACAAGCTGAGTCATCGAGAGACAGGAGACAAGCTGAGACATAGAGAGAGAGAGAGGGGACAAGCTGAGACATGGAGAGAGAGGGGACAAGCTGAGACATAGAGAGAGAGAGAGAGGGGACAAGCTGAGACATAGAGAGAGAGAGAGGGGACAAGCTGAGACATAGAGAGAAAGAGCGGACAAGCTGAGACATAGAGAGAGAGAGGGGACAAGCTGAGACATAGAGAGAGAGAGAGAGAGTGGACAAGCTGAGACATAGAGAGAGAGAGGGGACAAACTGAGACATAGAGAGAGAGAGGGGACAAGCTGAGACATAGAGAGAGAGGGGACAAGCTGAGACATAGAGAGAGAGAGGGGACAAGCTGAGACATAGAGCGAGAGAGAGAGGGGACAAGCTGAGACACAGAGAGAGAGAGAGAGGGGACAAGCTGAGACATAGAGAGAGAGAGAGGGGACAAGCTGAGACATAGAGAGAGAGAGAGAGGACAAGCTGAGACATAGAGAGAGAGAGAGGACAAGCTGAGACATAGAGAGAGAGAGAGGGGACAAGCTGAGACATAGAGAGAGAGAGGGGACAAGCTGAGACATAGAGAGAGAGAGAGGGGACAAGCTGAGACAAAGAGAGAGAGAGGGGACAAGCTGAGACAAAGAGAGAGAGAGTGGGGACAAGCTGAGACATAGAGAGAGAGAGAGGGGACAAGCTGAGACATAGAGAGAGAGAGAGGACAAGCTGAGACATAGAGAGAGAGAGAGAGGGGACTAGCTAAGACATAGAGAGAGGGAGAGGGGACAAGATGAGACATAGAGAGAGAGAGGGGACAAGCTGAGACATAGAGAGAGAGAGGGGACAAGCTGAGACATAGAGAGATAGAGAGGGGACAAACTGAGACATAGAGAGAGAGAGAGGGGACAAGCTGAGACATAGAGAGAGAGAGGGGACAAGCTGAGACATAGAGAGAGAGAGAGAGGGGACAAGCTGAGACATAGAGAGAGAGAGAGGACAAGCTGAGACATAGAGAGAGAGAGGGGACAAGCTGAGACATAGAGAGAGAGAGAGAGGGGACAAGCTGAGAAATAGAGAGAGAGAGAGGGGACAAACTGAGACATAGAGAGAGAGAGAGGGGACAAGCTGAGACATAGAGAGAGAGAGAGAGGGGACAAGCTGAGACATAGAGAGAGAGAGAGGGGACAAACTGAGACATAGAGAGAGAGAGAGGGGACCAGCTAAGACATAGAGAGAGGGAGAGGGGACAAGCTGAGACATGGAGAGAGAGAGAGGGGACAAGCTGAGACATAGAGAGAGAGAGGGGACAAGCTGAGACATAGAGAGAGAGAGAGGGGACAAGCTGAGACATAGAGAGAGAGAGGGGACAAGCTGAGACATAGAGAGAGAGGGAGGGGACAAGCTGAGACATAGAGAGAGAGAGAGGGGACAAGCTGAGACATAGAGAGAGAGAGGGGACAAGCTGAGACATAGAGAGAGAGAGCAGACAAGCTGAGACATAGAGAGAGAGAGGGAACAAGCTGAGACATAGAGAGAGAGAGAGGGGACAAGCTGAGACATAGAGAGAGAGAGTGAGGGGACAAGCTGAGACATAGAGAGAGAGAGGAGACAAGCTGAGACATAGAGAGAGAGAGAGGGGACAAGCTGAGACATAGAGAGAGAGAGGGGACAAGCTGAGACATAGAGAGAGAGAGGGGACAAGCTGAGACATAGAGAGAGAGTGAGGACAACCTGAGACATAGAGAGAGAGAGAGAGGGGACAAGCTGAGACATAGAGAGAGAGAGGGGACAAACTGAGATATAGAGAGAGAGAGGGGACAAGCTGAGACATAGAGAGAGAGGGGACAAGCTGAGACATAGAGAGAGAGAGGGGACAAGCTGAGACATAGAGAGAGAGGGGACAAGCTGAGACATAGAGAGAGAGGGGACAAGCTGAGACACAGAGAGAGAGAGAGGGGACAAGCTGAGACATAGAGAGAGAGAGAGAGGGGAAAGCTGAGACATAGAGAGAGAGAGGGGACAAGCTGAGACATAGAGAGAGAGAGGGGACAAGCTGAGACATAGAGAGAGAGAGAGAGGGGAAAGCTGAGACATAGAGAGAGAGAGAGAGGGGACAAGCTGAGACAAAGAGACAGAAAGAGAGTGGACAAGCTGAGACAAAGAGAGAGAGAGAGGGGGGACAAGCGGAGACATAGAGAGAGAGAGAGGGGACAAGCTGAGACATAGAGAGAGAGAGGGGACAAGCTGAGACATGGAGAGAGAGAGGGGACAAGCTGAGACATAGAGAGAGAGAGAGAGGGGACAAGCTGAGTCATCGAGAGACAGGGGACAAGCTGAGACATAGAGAGAGAGAGAGGGGACAAGCTGAGACATGGAGAGAGAGGGGACAAGCTGAGACATAGAGAGAGAGAGAGGGGACAAGCTGAGACATAGAGAGAAAGAGCGGACAAGCTGAGACATAGAGAGAGAGAGGGGACAAGCTGAGACATAGAGAGAGAGAGAGTGGACAAGCTGAGACATAGAGAGAGAGAGGGGACAAACTGAGACATAGAGAGAGAGAGGGGACAAGCTGAGACATAGAGAGAGAGGGGACAAGCTGAGACATAGAGAGAGAGAGGGGACAAGCTGAGACATAGAGCGAGAGAGAGAGGGGACAAGCTGAGACACAGAGAGAGAGAGAGAGGGGACAAGCTGAGACATAGAGAGAGAGAGAGAGGACAAGCTGAGACATAGAGAGAGAGAGAGGACAAGCTGAGACATAGAGAGAGAGAGAGGGGACAAGCTGAGACATAGAGAGAGAGAGGGAGGGGACAAGCTGAGACATAGAGAGAGAGAGAGGGGACAAGCTGAGACAAAGAGAGAGAGAGGGGACAAGCTGAGACAAAGAGAGAGAGAGTGGGGACAAGCTGAGACACAGAGAGAGAGAGAGGGGACAAGCTGAGACATAGAGAGAGAGAGGGGACAAGCTGAGACATAGAGAGAGAGAGAGGACAACCTGAGACATAGAGAGAGAAAGAGAGGGGACAAGCTGAGACATAGAGAGAGAGAGAGTGGACAAGCTGAGACATAGAGAGAGAGAGGGGACAAACTGAGACATAGAGAGAGAGAGGGGACAAGCTCAGACAAAGAGAGAGAGGGGACAAGCTGAGACATAGATAGAGAGAGGGGACAAGCTGAGACATAGAGCGAGAGAGGGGACAAGCTGAGACTCAGAGAGAGAGAGAGGGGACAAGCTGAGACATAGAGAGAGAGAGGGAACAAGCTGAGACATAGAGAGAGAGAGGGGACAAGCTGAGACATAGAGAGAGAGAGAGGGGACAAGCTGAGACATAGAGAGAGAGAGAGAGAGGGGACAAGCTGAGACATAGAGAGAGAGAGAGAGGGGACAAGCTGAGACATGGAGAGAGAGAGAGAGGGGACAAGCTGAGACATGGAGAGAGAGAGAGAGGGGACAAGCTGATACAAAGAGACAGAGAGAGAGGGGACAAGCTGAGACAAAGAGAGAGAGAGGTAGGGGACAAGCGGAGACATAGAGAGAGAGAGAGGGGACAAGCTGAGACATGGAGAGAGAGAGAGAGGGGACAAGCTGAGACATAGAGAGAGAGAGGGGACAAGCTGAGACATAGAGAGAGAGAGAGGGGACAAGCTGAGACATAGAGAGAGAGAGGGGACAAGCTGAGACATAGAGAGAGAGAGAGGGGACAAGCTGAGACATAGAGAGAGAGAGAGAGGACAAGCTGAGACATAGAGAGAGAGAGAGGGGACAAGCTGAGACATAGAGAGAGAGAGAGAGAGGGGACAAGCTGAGACATAGAGAGAGCGAGAGAGGACAAGCTGAGACATAGAGAGAGAGAGAGGGGACAAGCTGAGACAAAGAGAGAGAGAGGGGACAAGCTGAGACATAGAGAGAGAGAGAGGGGACAAGCTGAGACAAAGAGAGAGAGAGGGGACAAGCTGAGACATAGAGAGAGAGAGAGGGGACAAGCTGAGACATAGAGAGAGAGAGAGGGGACAAGCTGAGACATAGAGAGAGAGAGGGGACAAGCTGAGACATAGAGAGAGAGAGAGAGGACAAGCTGAGACATAGAGAGAGAGAGAGGGGACAAGCTGAGACATAGAGAGACAGAGGGGACAAGCTGAGACATAGAGAGAGAGAGAGAGGACAAGCTGAGACATAGAGAGAGAGAGAGGGGACAAGCTGAGACATAGAGAGAGAGAGAGAGAGAGAGGGGACAAGCTGAGACATAGAGAGAGAGAGAGAGGGGACAAGCTGAGACATAGAGAGAGAGAGAGGACAAGCTGAGACATAGAGAGAGAGAGAGAGAGAGGACAAGCTGAGAAATAGAGAGAGAGAGCGGGGACAAACTGAGACATAGAGAGAGAGAGAGGGGACAAGCTGAGACATAGAGAGAGAGAGAGAGGGGACTAGCTAAGACATAGAGAGAGGGAGAGGGGACAAGCTGAGACATAGAGAGAGAGAGGGAACAAGCTGAGACATAGAGAGAGCGAGGGGACAAGCTGAGACATAGAGAGAGAGAGAGAGGGGACAAGCTGAGACATAGAGAGAGACAGGGGACAAGCTGAGACATAGAGAGAGAGAGAGGGGACAAGCTGAGACATAGAGAGAGAGAGAGGGGACAAGCTGAGACATAGAGAGAGAGAGAGGGGACAAGCTGAGACATAGAGAGAGAGAGGGGACAAGCTGAGACATAGAGAGAGAGAGAGGGGACAAGCTGAGACATAGAGAGAGAGAGAGAGGACAAGCTGAGACATAGAGAGAGAGAGAGGGGACAAGCTGAGACATAGAGAGAGAGAGAGAGAGGGGACAAGCTGAGACATAGAGAGAGAGAGAGAGGGGACAAGCTGAGACATAGAGAGAGAGAGAGGGTACAAGCTGAGACATAGAGAGCGAGAGAGGACAAGCTGAGACATAGAGAGAGAGAGAGGGGACAAGCTGAGACAAAGAGAGAGAGAGGGGACAAGCTGAGACATAGAGAGAGAGAGGGGACAAGCTGAGACAAAGAGAGAGAGAGGGGACAAGCTGAGACATAGAGAGAGAGAGAGGGGACAAGCTGAGACATAGAGAGAGAGAGAGGGGACAAGCTGAGACATAGAGAGAGAGAGGGGACAAGCTGAGACATAGAGAGAGAGAGAGAGGACAAGCTGAGACATAGAGAGAGAGAGAGGGGACAAGCTGAGACATAGAGAGACAGAGGGGACAAGCTGAGACATAGAGAGAGAGAGAGAGGACAAGCTGAGACATAGAGAGAGAGAGAGGGGACAAGCTGAGACATAGAGAGAGAGAGAGAGAGGGGACAAGCTGAGACATAGAGAGAGAGAGAGGACAAGCTGAGACATAGAGAGAGAGAGAGAGAGAGGACAAGCTGAGAAATAGAGAGAGAGAGCGGGGACAAACTGAGACATAGAGAGAGAGAGAGGGGACAAGCTGAGACATAGAGAGAGAGAGAGAGGGGACAAGCTGAGACATAGAGAGAGACAGGGGACAAGCTGAGACATGGAGAGAGAGAGAGGGGACAAGCTGAGACATAGAGAGAGAGAGAGAGGGGACAAGCTGAGACATAGAGAGAGAGAGAGAGAGAGGACAAGCTGAGAAATAGAGAGAGAGAGCGGGGACAAACTGAGACATAGAGAGAGAGAGAGGGGACAAGCTGAGACATAGAGAGAGAGAGAGAGAGGGGACAAGCTGAGACATAGAGAGAGAGAGGGGACAAGCTGAGACATAGAGAGAGAGAGAGAGGACAAGCTGAGACATAGAGAGAGAGAGAGGGGACAAGCTGAGACATAGAGAGACAGAGGGGACAAGCTGAGACATAGAGAGAGAGAGAGAGGACAAGCTGAGACATAGAGAGAGAGAGAGGGGACAAGCTGAGACATAGAGAGAGAGAGAGAGAGGGGACAAGCTGAGACATAGAGAGAGAGAGAGAGGACAAGCTGAGACATAGAGAGAGAGAGAGAGAGAGGACAAGCTGAGAAATAGAGAGAGAGAGCGGGGACAAACTGAGACATAGAGAGAGAGAGAGGGGACAAGCTGAGACATAGAGAGAGAGAGAGAGGGGACAAGCTGAGACATAGAGAGAGACAGGGGACAAGCTGAGACATGGAGAGAGAGAGAGGGGACAAGCTGAGACATAGAGAGAGAGAGAGAGGGGACAAGCTGAGACATAGAGAGAGAGAGAGAGGGGACAAGCTGAGACAAAGAGACAGAGAGAGAGGGGACAAGCTGAGACAAAGAGAGAGAGAGATAGGGGACAAGCGGAGACATAGAGAGAGAGAGAGGGGACAAGCTGAGACATAGAGAGAGAGAGGGGACAAGCTGAGACATAGAAAGAGAGAAGGGACAAGCTGAGACAAAGAGAGAGAGAGAGGGGACAAGCTGAGACATAGAGAGAGAGAGAGGGGACAAGCTGAGACATAGAGAGAGAGAGAGGGGACAAGCTGAGACATAGAGAGAGAGAGGGGACAAACTGAGACAAAGAGAGAGAGAGAGGGGCCAAGCTGAGACACAGAGAGAGAGAGGCGACAAGCTGAGACATAGGGAGAGAGGGGACAAGCTGAGACATAGAGAGAGAGAGAGGGGACAAGCTGAGACACAGAGAGAGAGAGGGGACAAGCTGAGACATAGAGAGAGAGGGGACAAGCTGAGACATAGAGAGAGAGAGAGAGGGGACAAGCTGAGACAAAGAGAGAGAGAGGGTACAAGCTGAGACATAGAGAGAGAGAGAGGGGACAAGCTGAGACATAGAGAGAGAGAGAGGGGACAAGCTGAGACATAGAGAGAGAGAGGGGACAAGCTGAGACATAGAGAGAGAGAGAGAGGACAAGCTGAGACATAGAGAGAGAGAGAGGGGACAAGCTGAGACATAGAGAGACAGAGGGGACAAGCTGAGACATAGAGAGAGAGAGAGAGGACAAGCTGAGACATAGAGAGAGAGAGAGGGGACAAGCTGAGACATAGAGAGAGAGAGAGAGAGAGGGGACAAGCTGAGACATAGAGAGAGAGAGAGAGGGAACAAGCTGAGACATAGAGAGAGAGAGAGGACAAGCTGAGACATAGAGAGAGAGAGAGAGAGAGGACAAGCTGAGAAATAGAGAGAGAGAGCGGGGACAAACTGAGACATAGAGAGAAAGAGAGGGGACAAGCTGAGACATAGAGAGAGAGAGAGAGGGGACTAGCTAAGACATAGAGAGAAGGAGAGGGGACAAGCTGAGACATAGAGAGAGAGAGGGAACAAGCTGAGACATAAAGAGAGCGAGGGGACAAGCTGAGACATAGAGAGAGAGAGAGAGGGGACAAGCTGAGACATAGAGAGAGACAGGGGACAAGCTGAGACATAGAGAGAGAGAGAGGGGACAAGCTGAGACAAAGAGAGAGAGAGGGGACAAGCTGAGACATAGAGAGAGAGAGGGGACAAGCTGAGACAAAGAGAGAGAGAGGGGACAAGCTGAGACATAGAGAGAGAGAGAGGGGACAAGCTGAGACATAGAGAGAGAGAGAGGGGACAAGCTGAGACATAGAGAGAGAGAGGGGACAAGCTGAGACATAGAGAGAGAGAGAGAGGACAAGCTGAGACATAGAGAGAGAGAGAGGGGACAAGCTGAGACATAGAGAGACAGAGGGGACAAGCTGAGACATAGAGAGAGAGAGAGAGGACAAGCTGAGACATAGAGAGAGAGAGAGGGGACAAGCTGAGACATAGAGAGAGAGAGAGAGAGGGGACAAGCTGAGACATAGAGAGAGAGAGAGGACAAGCTGAGACATAGAGAGAGAGAGAGAGAGAGGACAAGCTGAGAAATAGAGAGAGAGAGCGGGGACAAACTGAGACATAGAGAGAGAGAGAGGGGACAAGCTGAGACATAGAGAGAGAGAGAGAGGGGACAAGCTGAGACATAGAGAGAGACAGGGGACAAGCTGAGACATGGAGAGAGAGAGAGGGGACAAGCTGAGACATAGAGAGAGAGAGAGAGGGGACAAGCTGAGACATAGAGAGAGAGAGAGAGAGAGGACAAGCTGAGAAATAGAGAGAGAGAGCGGGGACAAACTGAGACATAGAGAGAGAGAGAGGGGACAAGCTGAGACATAGAGAGAGAGAGAGAGAGGGGACAAGCTGAGACATAGAGAGAGAGAGGGGACAAGCTGAGACATAGAGAGAGAGAGAGAGGACAAGCTGAGACATAGAGAGAGAGAGAGGGGACAAGCTGAGACATAGAGAGACAGAGGGGACAAGCTGAGACATAGAGAGAGAGAGAGAGGACAAGCTGAGACATAGAGAGAGAGAGAGGGGACAAGCTGAGACATAGAGAGAGAGAGAGAGAGGGGACAAGCTGAGACATAGAGAGAGAGAGAGAGGACAAGCTGAGACATAGAGAGAGAGAGAGAGAGAGGACAAGCTGAGAAATAGAGAGAGAGAGCGGGGACAAACTGAGACATAGAGAGAGAGAGAGGGGACAAGCTGAGACATAGAGAGAGAGAGAGAGGGGACAAGCTGAGACATAGAGAGAGACAGGGGACAAGCTGAGACATGGAGAGAGAGAGAGGGGACAAGCTGAGACATAGAGAGAGAGAGAGAGGGGACAAGCTGAGACATAGAGAGAGAGAGAGAGGGGACAAGCTGAGACAAAGAGACAGAGAGAGAGGGGACAAGCTGAGACAAAGAGAGAGAGAGATAGGGGACAAGCGGAGACATAGAGAGAGAGAGAGGGGACAAGCTGAGACATAGAGAGAGAGAGGGGACAAGCTGAGACATAGAAAGAGAGAAGGGACAAGCTGAGACAAAGAGAGAGAGAGAGGGGACAAGCTGAGACATAGAGAGAGAGAGAGGGGACAAGCTGAGACATAGAGAGAGAGAGAGGGGACAAGCTGAGACATAGAGAGAGAGAGGGGACAAACTGAGACAAAGAGAGAGAGAGAGGGGCCAAGCTGAGACACAGAGAGAGAGAGGCGACAAGCTGAGACATAGGGAGAGAGGGGACAAGCTGAGACATAGAGAGAGAGAGAGGGGACAAGCTGAGACACAGAGAGAGAGAGGGGACAAGCTGAGACATAGAGAGAGAGGGGACAAGCTGAGACATAGAGAGAGAGAGAGAGGGGACAAGCTGAGACAAAGAGAGAGAGAGGGTACAAGCTGAGACATAGAGAGAGAGAGAGGGGACAAGCTGAGACATAGAGAGAGAGAGAGGGGACAAGCTGAGACATAGAGAGAGAGAGGGGACAAGCTGAGACATAGAGAGAGAGAGAGAGGACAAGCTGAGACATAGAGAGAGAGAGAGGGGACAAGCTGAGACATAGAGAGACAGAGGGGACAAGCTGAGACATAGAGAGAGAGAGAGAGGACAAGCTGAGACATAGAGAGAGAGAGAGGGGACAAGCTGAGACATAGAGAGAGAGAGAGAGAGAGGGGACAAGCTGAGACATAGAGAGAGAGAGAGAGGGAACAAGCTGAGACATAGAGAGAGAGAGAGGACAAGCTGAGACATAGAGAGAGAGAGAGAGAGAGGACAAGCTGAGAAATAGAGAGAGAGAGCGGGGACAAACTGAGACATAGAGAGAAAGAGAGGGGACAAGCTGAGACATAGAGAGAGAGAGAGAGGGGACTAGCTAAGACATAGAGAGAAGGAGAGGGGACAAGCTGAGACATAGAGAGAGAGAGGGAACAAGCTGAGACATAAAGAGAGCGAGGGGACAAGCTGAGACATAGAGAGAGAGAGAGAGGGGACAAGCTGAGACATAGAGAGAGACAGGGGACAAGCTGAGACATAGAGAGAGAGAGAGGGGACAAGCTGAGACATAGAGAGAGAGAGAGGGGACAAGCTGAGACATAGAGAGAGAGAGAGGGGACAAGCTGAGACATAGAGAGAGAGAGGGGACAAGCTGAGACATAGAGAGAGAGAGAGGGGACAAGCTGAGACATAGAGAGAGAGAGAGAGGACAAGCTGAGACATAGAGAGAGAGAGAGGGGACAAGCTGAGACATAGAGAGAGAGAGAGAGAGGGGACAAGCTGAGACATAGAGAGAGAGAGAGGGGACAAGCTGAGACATAGAGAGAGAGAGAGGGTACAAGCTGAGACATAGAGAGCGAGAGAGGACAAGCTGAGACATAGAGAGAGAGAGAGGGGACAAGCTGAGACAAAGAGAGAGAGAGGGGACAAGCTGAGACATAGAGAGAGAGAGAGGGGACAAGCTGAGACAAAGAGAGAGAGAGGGGACAAGCTGAGACATAGAGAGAGAGAGAGGGGACAAGCTGAGACATAGAGAGAGAGAGAGGGGACAAGCTGAGACATAGAGAGAGAGAGGGGACAAGCTGAGACATAGAGAGAGAGAGAGAGGACAAGCTGAGACATAGAGAGCGAGAGAGGACAAGCTGAGAAATAGAGAGAGAGAGAGGGGACAAGCTGAGACAAAGAGAGAGAGAGGGGACAAGCTGAGACATAGAGAGAGAGAGAGAGGACAAGCTGAGACATAGAGAGAGAGAGAGGGGACAAGCTGAGACATAGAGAGAGAGAGAGAGAGGGGACAAGCTGAGACATAGAGAGAGAGAGAGAGGGGACAAGCTGAGACATAGAGAGAGAGAGAGGACAAGCTGAGACATGGAGAGAAAGAGAGGGGACAAGCTGAGACATAGAGAGCGAGAGGGGACAAGCTGAGACATAGAGAGAGAGAGAGAGGACAAGCTGAGACATAGAGAGAGAGAGAGGGGACAAGCTGAGACATAGAGAGACAGAGGGGACAAGCTGAGACATAGAGAGAGAGAGAGAGGACAAGCTGAGACATAGAGAGAGAGAGAGGGGACAAGCTGAGACATAGAGAGAGAGAGAGAGAGAGGACAAGCTGAGAAATAGAGAGAGAGAGCGGGGACAAACTGAGACATAGAGAGAGAGAGAGGGGACAAGCTGAGACATAGAGAGAGAGAGAGAGGGGACTAGCTGAGACATAGAGAGAGGGAGAGGGGACAAGCTGAGACATAGAGAGAGAGAGGGAACAAGCTGAGACATAGAGAGAGCGAGGGGACAAGCTGAGACATAGAGAGAGAGAGAGAGGGGACAAGCTGAGACATAGAGAGAGACAGGGGACAAGCTGAGACATGGAGAGAGAGAGAGGGGACAAGCTGAGACATAGAGAGAGAGAGAGAGGGGACAAGCTGAGACATAGAGAGAGAGAGAGAGGGGACAAGCTGAGACAAAGAGACAGAGAGAGAGGGGACAAGCTGAGACAAAGAGAGAGAGAGATAGGGGACAAGCGGAGACATAGAGAGAGAGAGAGGGGACAAGCTGAGACATAGAGAGAGAGAGGGGACAAGCTGAGACATAGAAAGAGAGAAGGGACAAGCTGAGACAAAGAGAGAGAGAGAGGGGACAAGCTGAGACACAGAGAGAGAGAGAGGGGACAAGCTGAGACATAGAGAGAGAGAGAGGGGACAAGCTGAGACATAGAGAGAGAGAGGGGACAAACTGAGACAAAGAGAGAGAAAGAGGGGCCAAGCTGAGACACAGAGAGAGAGAGAGGCGACAAGCTGAGACATAGGGAGAGAGGGGACAAGCTGAGACATAGAGAGAGAGAGAGAGAGAGGACAAGCTGAGAAATAGAGAGAGAGAGCGGGGACAAGCTGAGACACAGAGAGAGAGAGGGGACAAGCTGAGACATAGAGAGAGAGAGAGGGGACAAGCTGAGACATAGAGAGAGAGAGGGGACAAGCTGAGACACAGAGAGAGAGAGAGGGGACAAGCTGAGACATAGAGAGAGAGAGAGGGGACAAGCTGAGACATAGAGAGAGAGAGAGAGGGGACAAGCTGTGATATAGAGAGAGAGAGGGGACAAACTGAGACATCGAGAGAGAGAGAGGGAACAAGCTGAGACATAGAGAGAGAGAGAGGGGACAAGCTGAGACAAAGAGAGAGAGAGGGGACAAGCTGAGACATAGAGAGAGAGAGAGAGGGGACAAGCTGAGACATAGAGAGAGAGAGGGGACAAGCTGAGACATAGAGAGAGAGAAAGGGGACAAGCTGAGACATAGAGAGAGAGAGAGGGGACAAGCTGAGACATAGATAGAGAGAGAGGACAAGCTGAGACATAGAGAGAGAGAGAGAGAGGACAAGCTGAGAAATAGAGAGAGAGAGCGGGGACAAACTGAGACATAGAGAGAGAGAGAGGGGACAAGCTGAGACATAGAGAGAGAGAGAGAGGGGACTAGCTAAGACATAGAGAGAGGGAGAGGGGACAAGCTGAGACATAGAGAGAGAGAGGGAACAAGCTGAGACATAGAGAGAGCGAGGGGACAAGCTGAGACATAGAGAGAGAGAGAGAGGGGACAAGCTGAGACATAGAGAGAGACAGGGGACAAGCTGAGACATAGAGAGAGAGAGAGGGGACAAGCTGAGACATAGAGAGAGAGAGAGGGGACAAGCTGAGACATAGAGAGAGAGAGGGGACAAGCTGAGACATAGAGAGAGAGAGAGGGGACAAGCTGAGACATAGAGAGAGAGAGAGAGGACAAGCTGAGACATAGAGAGAGAGAGAGGGGACAAGCTGAGACATAGAGAGAGAGAGAGAGAGGGGACAAGCTGAGACATAGAGAGAGAGAGAGGGGACAAGCTGAGACATAGAGAGAGAGAGAGGGTACAAGCTGAGACATAGAGAGCGAGAGAGGACAAGCTGAGACATAGAGAGAGAGAGAGGGGACAAGCTGAGACAAAGAGAGAGAGAGGGGACAAGCTGAGACATAGAGAGAGAGAGAGGGGACAAGCTGAGACAAAGAGAGAGAGAGGGGACAAGCTGAGACATAGAGAGAGAGAGAGGGGACAAGCAGAGACATAGAGAGAGAGAGTGGGGACAAGCTGAGACATAGAGAGAGAGAGGGGACAAGCTGAGACATCGAGAGAGAGAGAGAGGACAAGCTGAGACATAGAGAGAGAGAGAGGGGACAAGCTGAGACATAGAGAGACAGAGGGGACAAGCTGAGACATAGAGAGAGAGAGAGAGGACAAGCTGAGACATAGAGAGAGAGAGAGGGGACAAGCTGAGACATAGAGAGAGAGAGAGAGAGAGGACAAGCTGAGAAATAGAGAGAGAGAGCGGGGACAAACTGAGACATAGAGAGAGAGAGAGGGGACAAGCTGAGACATAGAGAGAGAGAGAGAGGGGACTAGCTAAGATATAGAGAGAGGGAGAGGGGACAAGCTGAGACATAGAGAGAGAGAGGGAACAAGCTGAGACATAGAGAGAGCGAGGGGACAAGCTGAGACATAGAGAGAGAGAGAGAGGGGACAAGCTGAGACATAGAGAGAGACAGGGGACAAGCTGAGACATGGAGAGAGAGAGAGGGGACAAGCTGAGACATAGAGAGAGAGAGAGAGAGGGGACAAGCTGAGACATAGAGAGAGAGAGAGAGGGGACAAGCTGAGACATAGAAAGAGAGAAGGGACAAGCTGAGACAAAGAGAGAGAGAGAGGGGACAAGCTGAGACATAGAGAGAGAGAGAGGGGACAAGCTGAGACATAGAGAGAGAGAGAGGGGACAAGCTGAGACATAGAGAGAGAGAGGGGACAAACTGAGACAAAGAGAGAGAGAGAGGGGCCAAGCTGAGACACAGAGAGAGAGAGGCGACAAGCTGAGACATAGGGAGAGAGGGGACAAGCTGAGACATAGAGAGAGAGAGAGGGGACAAGCTGAGACACAGAGAGAGAGAGGGGACAAGCTGAGACATAGAGAGAGAGAGAGGGAACAAGCTGAGACATGGAGAGAGAGAGAGAGAGGGGACAAGCTGAGACATAGAGAGAGAGAGGGGACAAGCTGAGACATAGAGAGAGAGAAAGGGGACAAGCTGAGACATAGAGAGAGAGAGAGGGGACAAGCTGAGACATAGATAGAGAGAGGGGACAAGCTGAGACATAGAGAGAGAGAGAGGGGACAAGCTGAGACAAAGAGAGAGAGAGAGGGCACAAGCTGAGACACAGAGAGAGAGAGGGGACAAGCTGAGACATAGAGAGAGAGAGAGGGGACAAGCTGAGACATAGAGAGAGAGAGAGAGGGGACAAGCTGTGATATAGAGAGAGAGAGAGGGGACAAACTGAGACATAGAGAGAGAGAGAGGGAACAAGCTGAGACATAGAGAGAGAGAGAGGGGACAAGCTGAGACAAAGAGAGAGAGAGGGGACAAGCTGAGACATAGAGAGAGAGAGAGAGGGGACAAGCTGAGACATAGAGAGAGAGAGGGGACAAGCTGAGACATAGAGAGAGAGAAAGGGGACAAGCTGAGACATAGAGAGAGAGAGAGGGGACAAGCTGAGACATAGAGAGAGAGAGGGGACAAGCTGAGACATAGAGAGAGAGAGAGGGGACAAGCTGAGACAAAGAGAGAGAGAGAGGGCACAAGCTGAGACAAAGAGAGAGAGAGGGAACAAGTTGAGACATAGAGAAAGAGAGCGGACAAGCTGAGACATAGAGAGAGAGAGGGGACAAGCTGAGACATAGAGAGAGAGAGGGGACAAGCTGAGACATAGAGAGAGAGAGAGGGGACAAGCTGAGACATAGAGAGAGAGAGGGGACAAGCTGAGACATAGAGAGAGAGAGAGAGGGGACAAGCTGAGACATAGAGAGAGAGAGGGGACAAGCTGAGACATAGAGAGAGAGAGGGGACAAGCTGAGACATAGAGAGAGAGAGAGGACAACCTGAGACATAGAGAGAGAGAGAGAGAGGGGACAAGCTGATACTTAGAGAGAGAGAGAGGGGACAAGCTGAGACATAGAGAGAGAGAGAGAGGACAAGCTGAGACATAGAGAGAGAGAGAGGGGACAAGCTGAGACATAGAGAGAGAGGAGACAAGCTGAGACATAGAGAGAGAGAGGGGACAAGCTGAGACATAGAGAGGGAGGGGACAAGCTGAGACACAGAGAGAGAGAGAGGGGACAAGCTGAGACATAGAGAGAGAGAGGGGACAAGCTGAGACACAGAGAGAGAGAGGGGACAAGCTGAGACATAGAGAGAGAGAGAGGGGACAAGCTGAGACATAGAGAGAGAGAGGGGACAAGCTGAGACATAGAGAGAGAGAGAGGGGACAAGCTGAGACATCGAGAGAGAGAGAGAGGGGACAAGCTGGGACATAGAGAGAGAGAGAGAGGGGACAAGCTGAGACAAAGAGACAGAGAGAGAGGGGACAAGCTGAGACAAAGAGAGAGAGAGAGGGGACAAGCTGAGACATAGAGAGAGAGAGAGGGGACAAGCTGAGACATAGAGAGAGAGAGAGGGGACAAGCTGAGACATGGAGAGAGAGAGGGGACAAGCTGAGACATAGAGAGAGAGCGAGGGGACAAGCTGAGACATAGAGAGAGAGAGGGGACAAGCTGAGACATGGAGAGAGAGAGGGGACAAGCTGAGACAAAGAGAGAGAGAGAGGGGACAAGCTGAGACATAGAGAGAGAGCGAGGGGACAAGCTGAGACATAGAGAGAGAGAGGGGACAAGCTGAGACATAGAAAGAGAGAGAGAGGGGACAAGCTGAGACATAGAGAGAGAGAGAGAGGACAAGCTGAGACATGGAGAGAGAGAGGGGACAAGCTGAGACAAAGAGAGAGAGAGAGGGGCAAGCTGAGACATAGAGAGAGAGAGGGGCAAGCTGAGACATAGAGAGAGAGGGGACAAGCTGAGACATAGAGAGAGAGAGGGGACAAGCTGAGACATAGAGAGAGAGAGAGGGGACAAGCTGAGACACACAGAGAGAGAGGGGACAAGCTGAGACATAGAGAGAGAGAGAGAGAGGGGACAAGCTGAGACATAGAGAGAGAGAGGGGACAAGCTGAGACATAGAGAGAGAGAGAGGGGACAAGCTGAGACAAAGAGAGAGAGAGGGGACAAGCTGAGACATAGAGAGAGAGAGAGATGGGACCAGCTGAGACATAGAGAGAGAGAGGGGACAAGCTGAGACAAAGAGAGAGAGAGGGGCCAAGCTGAGACATAGAGAGAGAGAGGGGACAAGCTGAGACATAGAGAGAGAGAGAGAGGGGACAAGCTGAGACATAGAGAGAGAGAGAGAGAGAGGGGACAAGCTGAGACATAGAGAGAGAGAGAGAGGGGACAAGCTGAGACATAGAGAGAGAGAGGGGACAAGCTGAGACAAAGAGAGAGAGAGGGGCCAAGCTGAGACATAGAGAGAGAGACGGGACAAGTTGAGACATAGAGAGAGAGAGAGAGGGGACAAGATGAGACATAGAGAGAGAGAGGGGACAAGCTGAGACATAGAGAGAGAGAGAGGGGACAAGCTGAGACATAGAGAGAGAGAGAGCGGACAAGCTGAGACAAAGAGAGATAAGGGGACAAGCTGAGACATAGAGAGAGAGAGAGGACAACCTGAGACATAGAGAGAGAGAGGGGACAAGCTGAGACATTGAGATAGAGGGGACAAGCTGAGACATAGAGAGAGAGAGGGGACAAGCTGAGACATAGAGAGAGAGAGAGAGGGGACAAGCTGAGACAAAGAGAGAGAGAGAGAGGGGACAAGCAGAGACATAGAGAGAGAGAGAGGGGACAAGCTGAGACATAGAGAGAGAGAGAGGGGACAAGCTGAGACATAGAGAGAGAGAGGGGACAAACTGAGACATAGAGAGAGAGAGGGGACAAGCTGAGACATTGAGATAGAGGGGACAAGCTGAGACATAGAGAGAGAGAGGGGACAAGCTGAGACATAGAGAGAGAGAGAGAGGGGACAAGCTGAGACAAAGAGAGAGAGAGAGAGGGGACAAGCAGAGACATAGAGAGAGAGAGAGGGGACAAGCTGAGACATAGAGAGAGAGAGGGGACAAGCTGAGACATCGAGAGAGAGAGAGGGGACAAGCTGAGACAAAGAGAGAGAGAGTGGGGCCAAGCTGAGACATAGAGAGAGAGAGGGGCAAGCTGAGACATAGAGAGTGAGGGGACAAGCTGAGACATAGAGAGAGAGAGAGGGGACAAGCTGAGACAAAGAGAGAGAGAGTGGGGCCAAGCTGAGACATAGAGAGAGAGAGGGGCAAGCTGAGACATAGAGAGAGAGGGGACAAGCTGAGACATAGAGAGAGAGAGAGGGGACAAGCTGAGACACAGAGAGAGAGAGGGGACAAACTGAGACATAGAGAGAGAGAGGGGACAAGCTGAGACATAGAGAGAGAGAGAGGGGACAAGCTGAGACATAGAGAGAGAGAGAGGGGACAAGCTGAGACATAGAGAGAGAGAGAGAGAGGACAAGCTGAGACTTAGAGAGAGAGAGAGGGGACAAGCTGAGACATAGAGAGAGAGAGAGGGGACAAGCTGAGACATAGAGAGAGAGAGAGGGGACAAGCTGAGACATAGAGAGAGAGAGAGAGGACAAGCTGAGACATAGAGAGAGAGAGGGGACAAGCTGAGACAAAGAGAGAGAGAGAGGGGCCAAGCTGAGACATAGAGAGAGAGAGGTGCAAGCTGAGACATAGAGAGAGAGGGGACAAGCTGAGACATAGAGAGAGAGAGAGGGGACAAGCTGAGACACAGAGAGAGAGAGGGGACAAACTGAGACATAGAGAGAGAGAGAGGGGACAAGCTGAGACATAGAGAGAGAGAGAGGGGACAAGCTGAGACAAAGAGAGAGAGAGAGGGGACAAGCTGAGACAAAGAGAGAGAGAGGGGACAAGCTGAGACATAGAGAGAGAGAGGGGACATGCTGAGACAAAGAGAGAGAGAGGGGACAAGCTGAGACATAGAGAGAGAGAGGGGACATGCTGAGACATGGAGAGAGAGAGAGGGGACAAGCTGAGACATAGAGAGAGAGATGGGACATGCTGAGACATGGAGAGAGAGAGAGGGGACAAGCTGAGACATAGAGAGAGAGAGGGGACAAGCTGAGACATAGAGAGAGAGAGGGGACAAGCTGAGACATAGAGAGAGAGAGAGGGGACAAGCTGAGACATAGAGAGAGAGAGAGGGGACAAGCTGAGACATAGAGAGAGAGAGAGAGAGGGGACAAGCTGAGACATAGAGAGAGAGAGAGGGGACAAGCTGAGACATAGAGAGAGAGAGAGGGGACAAGCTGAGACATAGAGAGCGAGAGAGGACAAGCTGAGACATAGAGAGAGAGAGAGGGGACAAGCTGAGACAAAGAGAGAGAGAGGGGACAAGCTGAGACATAGAGAGAGAGAGAGAGAGAGAGGACAAGCTGAGAAATAGAGAGAGAGAGAGAGGGGACAAGCTGAGACATAGAGAGAGAGAGAGGACAAGCTGAGACATAGAGAGAGAGAGAGAGGGGACTAGCTAAGACATAGAGAGAGGGAGAGGGGACAAGCTGAGACATGGAGAGAGAGAGGGAACAAGCTGAGACATAGAGAGAGCGAGGGGACAAGCTGAGACATAGAGAGAGAGAGAGAGAGGACAAGCTGAGACATAGAGAGAGAGAGGGGACAAGCTGAGACATAGAGAGATAGAGAGGGGACAAGCTGAGGCATAGAGAGAGAGAGGGGATAAGCTGAGACATAGAGAGAGAGAGAGAGAGAGGGGACAAGCTGAGACAAAGAGACAGAGAGAGAGGGGACAAGCTGAGACAAAGAGAGAGAGAGATAGGGGACAAGCGGAGACATAGAGAGAGAGAGAGGGGACAAGCTGAGACATAGAGAGAGAGAGGGGACAAGCTGAGAAATAGAAAGAGAGAGGGGACAAGCTGAGACAAAGAGAGAGAGAGAGGGGACAAGCTGAGACATAGAGAGAGAGAGAGGGGACAAGCTGAGATATAGAGAGAGAGAGAGGGGACAAGCTGAGACATAGAGAGAGAGAGAGGGGACAAGCTGAGACATAGAGAGAGAGAGGGGACAAGCTGAGACAAAGAGAGAGAGAGAGGGGCCAAGCTGAGACATAGAGAGAGAGAGGCGACAAGCTGAGACATAGAGAGAGAGAGAGGGGACAAGCTGAGACATAGAGAGAGAGAGAGGGGACACGCTGAGACATAGAGAGAGAGAGAGAGTGGACAAGCTGAGACATAGAGAGAGAGAGAGGGGACAAGCTGAGACATAGAGAGAGAGAGAGGGGACAAGCTGAGACATAGAGAGAGAGAGATGGGACGAGCTGAGACATAGAGAGAGAGAGAGGGGACAAGCTGAGACATAGAGAGAGAGAGAGTGGACAAGCTGAGACACAGAGAGAGAGAGGCGACAAGCTGAGACATAGAGAGAGAGAGAGAGGGGACAAGCTGAGACATAGAGAGAGCGAGAGAGGGGACAAGCTGAGACATAGAGAGAGAGAGAGGACAAGCTGAGACATAGAGAGAGAGAGAGAGAGAGAGGACAAGCTGAGACATAGAGAGAGAGAGAGGGGACAAACTGAGACATAGAGAGAGAGAGAGGGGACAAGCTGAGACATAGAGAGAGAGAGAGAGGGGACTAGCTAAGACATAGAGAGAGGGAGAGGGGACAAGCTGAGACATAGAGAGAGAGAGGGAACAAGCTGAGACATAGAGAGAGCGAGGGGACAAGCTGAGACATAGAGAGAGAGAGAGAGGGGACAAGCTGAGACATAGAGAGAGAGAGGGGACAAGCTGAGACCTAGAGAGAGAGAGAGGGGACAAGCTGAGACATAGAGAGAGAGAGAGAGGGGACAAGCTGAGACATAGAGAGAGAGAGAGAGAGGGGACAAGCTGAGACAAAGAGACAGAGAGAGAGGGGACAAGCTGAGACAAAGATAGAGAGAGATAGGGGACAACCGGAGACAAAGAGAGAGAGAGAGGGGACAAGCTGAGACATAGAGAGAGAGAGGGGACAAGCTGAGACATAGAGAGAGAGAGGGGACAAGCTGAGACAAAGAGAGAGAGAGAGTGGACAAGCTGAGACATAGAGAGAGAGAGAGGGGACAAGCTGAGATATAGAGAGAGAGAGAGGGGACAAGCTGAGACATAGAGAGAGAGAGAGAGGGGACAAGCTGAGACATAGAGAGAGAGGGGGGACAAGCTGAGACAAAGAGAGAGAGAGAGGGGCCAAGCTGAGACATAGAGAGAGAGAGGGGACAAGCTGAGACATAGGGAGAGAGGGGACAAGCTGAGACATAGAGAGAGAGAGAGGGGACAAGCTGAGACACAGAGAGAGAGAGGGGACAAGCTGAGACATAGAGAGAGAGAGAGGGGACAAGCTGAGACATAGAGAGAGAGAGAGGGGACAAGCTGTGATATAGAGAGAGAGAGGGGACAAACTGAGACATAGAGAGAGAGAGAGGGAACAAGCTGAGACATAGAGAGAGAGAGAGGGGACAAGCTGAGACAAAGAGAGAGAGAGGGGACAAGCTGAGACATAGAGAGAGAGAGAGGGGACAAGCTGAGACATAGAGAGAGAGAGGGGACAAGCTGAGACATAGAGAGAGAGAAAGGGGACAAGCTGAGACATAGAGAGAGAGAGAGGGGACAAGCTGAGACATAGAGAGAGAGAGGGGACAAGCTGAGACATAGAGAGAGAGAGAGGGGACAAGCTGAGACAAAGAGAGAGAGAGAGGGCACAAGCTGAGACAAAGAGAGAGAGAGGGAACAAGCTGAGACATAGAGAGAGAGAGCGGAGAAGCTGAGACATAGAGAGAGAGAGAGGGGACAAGCTGAGACATCGAGAGAGAGGGGACAAGCTGAGACATAGAGAGAGAGAGAGAGGGGACAAGCTGAGACATAGAGAGAGAGAGGGGACAAGCTGAGACATAGAGAGAGAGAGGGGACAAGCTGAGACATAGAGAGAGAGAGAGGACAACCTGAGACATAGAGAGAGAGAGAGAGAGGGGAGAAGCTGATACTTAGAGAGAGAGAGAGGGGACAAGCTGAGACATAGAGAGAGAGAGGGGACAAACTGAGACATAGAGAGAGAGAGGGGACAAGCTGAGACATAGAGAGAGAGAGGGGACAAGCTGAGACATAGAGAGAGAGGGGACAAGCTGAGACACAGAGAGAGAGAGAGGGGACAAGCTGAGACATAGAGAGAGAGAGAGGGGACAAGCTGAGACATAGAGAGAGAGAGAGGACAAGCTGAGACATCGAGAGAGAGAGAGGGGACAAGCTGAGACATCGAGAGAGAGAGAGAGAGGGGACACGCTGAGACATAGAGAGAGAGAGAGCGTGGACAAGCTGAGACATAGAGAGAGAGAGAGGGGACAAGCTGAGACATAGAGAGAGAGGGGACAAGCTGAGACAAAGAGAGAGAGAGAGGGGACAAGCTGAGACATAGAGAGAGAGAGATGGGACGAGCTGAGACATAGAGAGAGAGAGAGGGGACAAGCTGAGACATAGAGAGAGAGGGGACAAGCTGAGACATAGAGAGAGAGAGAGTGGACAAGCTGAGACATGGAGAGAGAGAGAGGGGACAAGCTGAGCCACAGAGAGAGAGTGAGGGGACAAGCTGAGACATAGAGAGAGAGAGAGTGGACAAGCTGAGACATGGAGAGAGAGAGAGGGGACAAGCTGAGCCACAGAGAGAGAGAGAGGGGACAAGCTGAGACATAGAGAGAGAGAGAGGGGACAAGCTGAGACATCGAGAGAGAGAGGGGACAAGCTGAGACACAGAGAGAGAGAGGAAAAGCTGAGAAATAGAGAGAGAGAGAGGGGACAAGCTGAGACATAGAGAAAGAGAGGGGACAAGCTGAGACATAGAGAGAGAGAGAGGGGACAAGCTGAGACATAGAGAGAGAGAGGGGACAAGCTGAGACATAGAGAGAGAGAGAGGGGACAAGCTGAGACATAGAGAGAGAGAGAGGGGACAAGCTGAGACATAGAGAGAGAGAGGGGACAAGCTGAGACATAGAGAGAGAGAGAGGGGACAAGCTGAGACATCGAGAGAGAGAGGGGGGACAAGCTGAGACATAGAGAGAGAGAGAGAGGGGACAAGCTGAGACATAGAGAGAGAGAGAGGGGACAAGCTGAGACATAGAGAGAGAGAGGGGACAAGCTGAGACATAGAGAGAGTGAGGGGACAAGCTGAGACATGGAGAAAGAGAGAGGGGACAAGCTGAGACATAGAGAGAGAGAGGGGACAAGCTGAGACATAGAGAGAGAGAGAGGGGACAAGCTGAGACAAAGAGAGAGAGAGAGGGGACAAGCTGAGACAAAGAGAGAGAGAGGGGACAAGCTGAGACATAGAGAGAGAGAGAGGGGGGACAAGCTGAGACATAGGGAGAGAGAGAGGGGACAAGCTGAGACATAGAGAGAGAGAGGGGACAAGCTGAGACATAGAGAGAGAGGGGGGACAAGCTGAGACATAGAGAGAGAGAGAGGGGACAAGCTGAGACAAAGAGAGAGAGAGAGAGGGGACAAGCTGAGACAAAGAGAGAGAGAGGGGACAAGCTGAGACATAGAGAGAGAGAGGGGACAAGCTGAGTCATCGAGAGAGAGAGGGGACAAGCTGAGACATAGAGAGAGAGAGAGGGGACAAGCTGAGAGATAGAGAGAGAGAGAGGGGACAAGCTGAGACATCGAGAGAGAGGGGACATGCTGAGACATAGAGAGAGTGAGAGGGGACAAGCTGAGACAAAGAGAGAGAGAGAGGGGACAAGCTGAGACATGGAGAGAGAGAGATAGGGGACAAGCGGAGACATGGAGAGAGATAGGGGACAAGCTGAGACATAGAGAGAGAGAGAGCGGACAAGCTGAGACATAGAAAGAGAGAGGGGACAAGCTGAGACATAGAGAGAGAGAGGGGACAAGCTGAGACAAAGAGAGAGAGAGGGGACAAGCTGAGACATAGAGAGAGAGAGAGAGGGGACAAGCTGAGACATAGAGAGAGAGAGAGGGGACAAGCTGAGACATAGAGAGAGAGAGAGAGGGGACAAGCTGAGACATAGAGAGAGAGAGGGGACAAGCTGAGACATAGAGAGAGAGAGAGGGGACAAGCTGAGACATAGAGAGAGAGAGGGGACAAGCTGAGACAGAGAGAGAGAGAGGGGACAAGCTGAGACACAGAGAGAGAGAGAGGGGGGACAAGCTGAGACATATAGAGAGAGAGAGGGGACAAGCTGAGACATAGAGAGAGAGAGAGGGGACAAGCTGAGACATAGAGAGAGAGAGAGGACAAGCTGAGACATAGAGAGAGAGAGAGAGAGGGGACACGCTGAGACATAGAGAGAGAGAGAGAGTGGACAAGCTGAGACATAGAGAGAGAGAGAGGGGACAAGCTGAGACATAGAGAGAGAGGGGACAAGCTGAGACAAAGAGAGAGAGAGAGGGGACAAGCTGAGACATAGAGAGAGAGAGAGGGGACGAGCTGAAACATAGAGAGAGAGAGAGGGGACAAGCTGAGACATAGAGAGAGAGGGGACAAGCTGAGACATAGAGAGAGAGAGAGTCGACAAGCTGAGACATGGAGAGAGAGAGAGCGGACAAGCTGAGCCACAGAGAGAGAGAGAGGGGACAAGCTGAGACATAGAGAGAGAGAGAGGGGACAAGCTGAGACATCGAGAGAGAGAGGGGACAAGCTGAGACACAGAGAGAGAGAGGAAAAGCTGAGAAATAGAGAGAGAGAGAGGGGACAAGCTGTGATATAGAGAGAGAGAGAGGGGACAAGCTGAGACATAGAGAGAGAGAGGGGACAAGCTGAGACATAGAGAGAGAGAGAGGGGACAAGCTGAGACATAGAGAGAGAGAGAGGGGACAAGCTGAGACATAGAGAGAGAGAGGGGACAAGCTGAGACATAGAGAGAGAGAGGGGACAAGCTGAGACACAGAGAGAGAGAGAGGGGACAAGCTGAGACATAGAGAGAGAGAGAGGGGACAAGCTGAGACATGGAGAAAGAGAGAGGGGACAAGCTGAGACATAGAGAGAGAGAGGGGACAAGCTGAGACATAGAGAGAGAGAGAGAGGGGACAAGCTGAGACAAAGAGAGAGAGAGGGGACAAGCTGAGACATAGAGAGAGAGAGAGGGGACAAGCTGAGACATGGAGAAAGAGAGAGGGGACAAGCTGAGACATAGAGAGAGTGAGGGGACAAGCTGAGACATGGAGAAAGAGAGAGGGGACAAGCTGAGACATAGAGAGAGAGAGGGGACAAGCTGAGACATAGAGAGAGAGAGAGGGGACAAGCTGAGACAAAGAGAGAGAGAGAGGGGACAAGCTGAGACAAAGAGAGAGAGAGGGGACAAGCTGAGACATAGAGAGAGAGAGAGGGGACAAGCTGAGACATAGGGAGAGAGAGAGGGGACAAGCTGAGACATAGAGAGAGAGAGGGGACAAGCTGAGACATAGAGAGAGAGGGGGGACAAGCTGAGACATAGAGAGAGAGAGAGGGGACAAGCTGAGACAAAGAGAGAGAGAGAGAGGGGACAAGCTGAGACAAAGAGAGAGAGAGGGGACAAGCTGAGACATAGAGAGAGAGAGGGGACAAGCTGAGTCATCGAGAGAGAGAGGGGACAAGCTGAGACATAGAGAGAGAGAGAGGGGACAAGCTGAGACATAGAGAGAGAGAGAGGGGACAAGCTGAGACATAGAGAGAGAGGGGACATGCTGAGACATAGAGAGAGTGAGAGGGGACAAGCTGAGACAAAGAGAGAGAGAGAGGGGACAAGCTGAGACATAGAGAGAGAGAGATAGGGGACAAGCGGAGACATGGAGAGAGATAGGGGACAAGCTGAGACATAGAGAGAGAGAGAGGGGACAAGCTGAGACATAGAGAGAGAGAGGGGACAAGCTGAGACATAGAGAGAGAGAGGGGACAAGCTGAGACAAAGAGAGAGAGAGGGGACAAGCTGAGACATAGAGAGAGAGAGAGAGGGGACAAGCTGAGACATAGAGAGAGAGAGAGGGGACAAGCTGAGACATAGAGAGAGAGAGAGGGGACAAGCATAGACATAGAGAGAGAGAGGGGACAAGCTGAGACATAGAGAGAGAGAGAGGGGACAAGCTGAGACATAGAGAGAGAGAGGGGACAAGCTGAGACAGAGAGAGAGAGAGGGGACAAGCTGAGACACAGAGAGAGAGAGAGGGGGGACAAGCTGAGACATATAGAGAGAGAGAGGGGACAAGCTGAGACATAGAGAGAGAGAGAGGGGACAAGCTGAGACATAGAGAGAGAGAGAGGACAAGCTGAGACATAGAGAGAGAGAGAGAGAGGGGACACGCTGAGACATAGAGAGAGAGAGAGAGTGGACAAGCTGAGACATAGAGAGAGAGAGAGGGGACAAGCTGAGACATAGAGAGAGAGGGGACAAGCTGAGACAAAGAGAGAGAGAGAGGGGACAAGCTGAGACATAGAGAGAGAGAGAGGGGACGAGCTGAAACATAGAGAGAGAGAGAGGGGACAAGCTGAGACATAGAGAGAGAGGGGACAAGCTGAGACATAGAGAGAGAGAGAGTGGACAAGCTGAGACATGGAGAGAGAGAGAGGGGACAAGCTGAGCCACAGAGAGAGAGAGAGGGGACAAGCTGAGACAAAGAGAGAGAGAGGGGACAAGCTGAGACATCGAGAGAGAGAGGGGACAAGCTGAGACACAGAGAGAGAGAGGAAAAGCTGAGAAATAGAGAGAGAGAGAGAGGACAAGCTGTGATATAGAGAGAGAGAGAGGGGACAAGCTGAGACATAGAGAGAGAGAGGGGACAAGCTGAGACATAGAGAGAGAGAGAGGGGACAAGCTGAGACATAGAGAGAGAGAGGGGACAAGCTGAGACATAGAGAGAGAGAGAGGGGACAAGCTGAGACATAGAGAGAGAGAGAGGGGACAAGCTGAGACATAGAGAGAGAGAGGGGACAAGCTGAGACATAGAGAGAGAGAGGGGGGACAAGCTGAGACATCGAGAGAGAGAGGGGGGACAAGCTGAGACATAGAGAGAGAGAGAGAGGGGACAAGCTGAGACATAGAGAGAGAGAGAGAGGGGACAAGCTGAGACATAGAGAGAGAGAGGGGACAAGCTGAGACATAGAGAGAGAGAGGGGACAAGCTGAGACAAAGAGAGAGAGAGAGGGGACAAGCTGAGACAAAGAGAGAGAGAGGGGACAAGCTGAGACATAGAGAGAGAGAGAGGGGACAAGCTGAGACATAGAGAGAGAGAGGGGACAAGCTGAGACATAGAGAGAGAGAGGGGACAAGCTGAGACATAGAGAGAGAGGGGCGACAAGCTGAGACATAGAGAGAGAGAGAGGGGACAAGCTGAGACAAAGAGAGAGAGAGAGGGGACAAGCTGAGACAAAGAGAGAGAGAGGGGACAAGCTGAGACATAGAGAGAGAGAGGGGACAAGCTGAGTCATCGAGAGAGAGAGGGGACAAGCTGAGACATAGAGAGAGAGAGAGGGGACAAGCTGAGACATAGAGAGAGAGAGAGGGGACAAGCTGAGACATAGAGAGAGAGGGGACATGCTGAGACATAGAGAGAGTGAGAGGGGACAAGCTGAGACAAAGAGAGAGAGAGGGGACAAGCTGAGACATAGAGAGAGAGAGAGGGGACAAGCTGAGACATAGAGAGAGAGAGAGAGGGGACAAGCTGAGACATAGAGAGAGAGAGAGGGGACAAGCTGAGACATAGAGAGAGAGAGAGGGGACAAGCTGAGACATAGAGAGAGAGAGAGAGGACAAGCTGAGACAAAGAGAGAGAGAGAGGGGACAAGCTGAGACAAAGAGAGAGAGAGGGGACAAGCTGAGACATAGAGAGAGAGAGAGGGGACAAGCTGAGACATAGAGAGAGAGAGAGAGGGGACAAGCTGAGACATAGAGAGAGAGAGAGGGGACATGCTGAGACATGGAGAGAGAGAGAGGGGACAAGCTGAGACATAGAGAGAGAGAGGGGACAAGCTGAGACATAGAGAGAGAGAGAGGGGACAAGCTGAAACATAGAGAGAGAGAGAGGGGACAAGCTGAGACATAGAGAGAGAGAGGGGACAAGCTGAGACAAAGAGAGAGAGAGAGGGGACAAGCTGAGACATAGAGAGAGAGAGAGGGGGGACAAGCTGAGACATAGGGAGAGAGAGAGGGGACAAGCTGAGACATAGAGAGAGAGAGGGGACAAGCTGAGACATAGAGAGAGAGGGGGGACAAGCTGAGACATAGAGAGAGAGAGAGGGGACAAGCTGAGACAAAGAGAGAGAGAGAGAGGGGACAAGCTGAGACAAAGAGAGAGAGAGGGGACAAGCTGAGACATAGAGAGAGAGAGGGGACAAGCTGAGTCATCGAGAGAGAGAGGGGACAAGCTGAGACATAGAGAGAGAGAGAGGGGACAAGCTGAGAGATAGAGAGAGAGAGAGGGGACAAGCTGAGACATAGAGAGAGAGGGGACATGCTGAGACATAGAGAGAGTGAGAGGGGACAAGCTGAGACAAAGAGAGAGAGAGAGGGGACAAGCTGAGACATGGAGAGAGAGAGATAGGGGACAAGCGGAGACATGGAGAGAGATAGGGGACAAGCTGAGACATAGAGAGAGAGAGAGCGGACAAGCTGAGACATAGAGAGAGG
The DNA here is from genome assembly GCF_044704955.1 of Pristiophorus japonicus. Classification (NCBI taxonomy): domain Eukaryota; kingdom Metazoa; phylum Chordata; class Chondrichthyes; family Pristiophoridae; genus Pristiophorus; species Pristiophorus japonicus. Next base: position 138,924 of record NW_027254673.1, on the reverse strand, counting down.
GGACAAGCTGAGACATAGAGAGAGAGAGGGGACAAGCTGAGACAAAGAGAGAGAGAGGGGACAAGCTGAGACATAGAGAGAGAGAGAGAGGGGACAAGCTGAGACATAGAGAGAGAGAGAGGGGACAAGCTGAGACATAGAGAGAGAGAGAGAGGGGACAAGCTGAGACATAGAGAGAGAGAGGGGACAAGCTGAGACATAGAGAGAGAGAGAGGGGACAAGCTGAGACATAGAGAGAGAGAGGGGACAAGCTGAGACAGAGAGAGAGAGAGGGGACAAGCTGAGACACAGAGAGAGAGAGAGGGGACAAGCTGAGACATATAGAGAGAGAGAGGGGACAAGCTGAGACATAGAGAGAGAGAGAGGGGACAAGCTGAGACATAGAGAGAGAGAGAGGACAAGCTGAGACATAGAGAGAGAGAGAGAGAGGGGACACGCTGAGACATAGAGAGAGAGAGAGAGTGGACAAGCTGAGACATAGAGAGAGAGAGAGGGGACAAGCTGAGACATAGAGAGAGAGAGAGGGGACAAGCTGAGACAAAGAGAGAGAGAGGGGACAAGCTGAGACATAGAGAGAGAGAGAGGGGACAAGCTGAGACAAAGAGAGAGAGAGAGGGGACAAGCTGAGACATAGAGAGAGAGAGAGGGGACGAGCTGAAACATAGAGAGAGAGAGAGGGGACAAGCTGAGACATAGAGAGAGAGGGGACAAGCTGAGACATGGAGAGAGAGAGAGGGGACAAGCTGAGCCACAGAGAGAGAGAGAGGGGACAAGCTGAGACATAGAGAGAGAGAGAGGGGACAAGCTGAGACATCGAGAGAGAGAGGGGACAAGCTGAGACACAGAGAGAGAGAGGAAAAGCTGAGAAATAGAGAGAGAGAGAGGGGACAAGCTGTGATATAGAGAGAGAGAGAGGGGACAAGCTGAGACATAGAGAGAGAGAGGGGACAAGCTGAGACATAGAGAGAGAGAGAGGGGACAAGCTGAGACATAGAGAGAGAGAGAGGGGACAAGCTGAGACATAGAGAGAGAGAGGGGACAAGCTGAGACATAGAGAGAGAGAGGGGACAAGCTGAGACATAGAGAGAGTGAGGGGACAAGCTGAGACATGGAGAAAGAGAGAGGGGACAAGCTGAGACATAGAGAGAGAGAGGGGACAAGCTGAGACATAGAGAGAGAGAGAGGGGACAAGCTGAGACAAAGAGAGAGAGAGAGGGGACAAGCTGAGACAAAGAGAGAGAGAGGGGACAAGCTGAGACATAGAGAGAGAGAGAGGGGGGACAAGCTGAGACATAGGGAGAGAGAGAGGGGACAAGCTGAGACATAGAGAGAGAGAGGGGACAAGCTGAGACATAGAGAGAGAGGGGGGACAAGCTGAGACATAGAGAGAGAGAGAGGGGACAAGCTGAGACAAAGAGAGAGAGAGAGAGGGGACAAGCTGAGACAAAGAGAGAGAGAGGGGACAAGCTGAGACATAGAGAGAGAGAGGGGACAAGCTGAGTCATCGAGAGAGAGAGGGGACAAGCTGAGACATAGAGAGAGAGAGAGGGGACAAGCTGAGACATAGAGAGAGAGAGAGGGGACAAGCTGAGACATAGAGAGAGAGGGGACATGCTGAGACATAGAGAGAGTGAGAGGGGACAAGCTGAGACAAAGAGAGAGAGAGAGGGGACAAGCTGAGACATAGAGAGAGAGAGATAGGGGACAAGCGGAGACATGGAGAGAGATAGGGGACAAGCTGAGACATAGAGAGAGAGAGAGCGGACAAGCTGAGACATAGAGAGAGAGAGGGGACAAGCTGAGACATAGAGAGAGAGAGGGGACAAGCTGAGACAAAGAGAGAGAGAGGGGACAAGCTGAGACATAGAGAGAGAGAGAGAGGGGACAAGCTGAGACATAGAGAGAGAGAGAGGGGACAAGCTGAGACATAGAGAGAGAGAGAGGGGACAAGCTGAGACATAGAGAGAGAGAGGGGACAAGCTGAGACATAGAGAGAGAGAGAGGGGACAAGCTGAGACATAGAGAGAGAGAGGGGACAAGCTGAGACAGAGAGAGAGAGAGGGGACAAGCTGAGACACAGAGAGAGAGAGAGGGGGGACAAGCTGAGACATATAGAGAGAGAGAGGGGACAAGCTGAGACATAGAGAGAGAGAGAGGGGACAAGCTGAGACATAGAGAGAGAGAGAGGACAAGCTGAGACATAGAGAGAGAGAGAGAGAGGGGACACGCTGAGACATAGAGAGAGAGAGAGAGTGGACAAGCTGAGACATAGAGAGAGAGAGAGGGGACAAGCTGAGACATAGAGAGAGAGGGGACAAGCTGAGACAAAGAGAGAGAGAGAGGGGACAAGCTGAGACATAGAGAGAGAGAGAGGGGACGAGCTGAAACATAGAGAGAGAGAGAGGGGACAAGCTGAGACATAGAGAGAGAGGGGACAAGCTGAGACATAGAGAGAGAGAGAGTGGACAAGCTGAGACATGGAGAGAGAGAGAGGGGACAAGCTGAGCCACAGAGAGAGAGAGAGGGGACAAGCTGAGACATAGAGAGAGAGAGAGGGGACAAGCTGAGACATCGAGAGAGAGAGGGGACAAGCTGAGACACAGAGAGAGAGAGGAAAAGCTGAGAAATAGAGAGAGAGAGAGGGGACAAGCTGTGATATAGAGAGAGAGAGGGGACAAGCTGAGACATAGAGAGAGAGAGAGGGGACAAGCTGAGACATAGAGAGAGAGAGGGGACAAGCTGAGACATAGAGAGAGAGAGAGGGGACAAGCTGAGACATAGAGAGAGAGAGAGGGGACAAGCTGAGACATAGAGAGAGAGAGAGGGGACAAGCTGAGACATAGAGAGAGAGAGGGGACAAGCTGAGACATAGAGAGAGAGAGGGGGGACAAGCTGAGACATCGAGAGAGAGAGGGGGGACAAGCTGAGACATAGAGAGAGAGAGAGAGGGGACAAGCTGAGACATAGAGAGAGAGAGAGAGGGGACAAGCTGAGACATAGAGAGAGAGAGGGGACAAGCTGAGACATAGAGAGAGAGAGGGGACAAGCTGAGACAAAGAGAGAGAGAGAGGGGACAAGCTGAGACAAAGAGAGAGAGAGGGGACAAGCTGAGACATAGAGAGAGAGAGAGGGGACAAGCTGAGACATAGAGAGAGAGAGGGGACAAGCTGAGACATAGAGAGAGAGAGGGGACAAGCTGAGACATAGAGAGAGAGGGGCGACAAGCTGAGACATAGAGAGAGAGAGAGGGGACAAGCTGAGACATAGAGAGAGAGAGAGGGGACAAGCTGAGACATAGAGAGAGAGGGGACATGCTGAGACATAGAGAGAGTGAGAGGGGACAAGCTGAGACAAAGAGAGAGAGAGGGGACAAGCTGAGACATAGAGAGAGAGAGAGAGGACAAGCTGAGACATAGAGAGAGAGAGAGGGGACAAGCTGAGACATAGAGAGAGAGAGAGGGGACAAGCTGAGACATAGAGAGAGAGAGAGGGGACAAGCTGAGACATAGAGAGAGAGAGGGGACAAGCTGAGACATAGAGAGAGAGGGGACATGCTGAGACATAGAGAGAGTGAGAGGGGACAAGCTGAGACAAAGAGAGAGAGAGGGGACAAGCTGAGACATAGAGAGAGAGAGAGAGGACAAGCTGAGACATAGAGAGAGAGAGAGGGGACAAGCTGAGACATAGAGAGAGAGAGAGGGGACAAGCTGAGACATAGAGAGAGAGAGAGGGGACAAGCTGAGACATAGAGAGAGAGAGAGAGGACAAGCTGAGACAAAGAGAGAGAGAGAGGGGACAAGCTGAGACAAAGAGAGAGAGAGGGGACAAGCTGAGACATAGAGAGAGAGGGGACATGCTGAGACATGGAGAGAGAGAGAGGGTACAAGCTGAGACATAGAGAGAGAGAGGGGACAAGCTGAGACATAGAGAGAGAGAGAGGGGACAAGCTGAAACATAGAGAGAGAGAGAGGGGACAAGCTGAGACATAGAGAGAGAGAGGGGACAAGCTGAGACACAGAGAGAGAGAGGGGACAAGCTGAGACATAGAGAGGGAGAGAGGGGACAAGCTGAGACATAGAGAGAGAGAGAGAGGGGACAAGCTGAGACATAGAGAGAGAGAGGCGGCAAGCTGAGACATAGAGAGAGTGAGGGGACAAGCTGAGACATAGAGAGAGAGAGGGGACAAGCTGAGACATAGAGAGAGAGAGAGGGGACAAGCTGAGACATAGAGAGAGAGAGAGGGGACAAGCTGAGACAAAGAGAGAGAGAGAGGGGACAAGCTGAGACAAAGAGAGAGAGAGGGGACAAGCTGAGACATAGAGAGAGAGAGGGGACAAGCTGAGTCATCGAGAGAGAGAGGGGACAAGCTGAGACATAGAGAGAGAGAGAGGGGACAAGCTGAGACATAGAGAGAGAGGGGACATGCTGAGACATAGAGAGAGTGAGAGGGGACAAGCTGAGACAAAGAGAGAGAGAGAGGGGACAAGCTGAGACATAGAGAGAGAGAGATAGGGGACAAGCGGAGACATGGAGAGAGATAGGGGACAAGCTGAGACATAGAGAGAGAGAGGGGACAAGCTGAGACACAGAGAGAGAGAGAGAGGACAAGCTGAGACATAGAGAGAGAGAGAGAGGGGACAAGCTGAGACATAGAGAGAGAGAGGGGACAAGCTGAGACATAGAGAGAGAGAGGGGACAAGCTGAGACATAGAGAGAGAGAGAGAGAGGGGACACGCTGAGACATAGAGAGAGAGAGAGAGTGGACAAGCTGAGACATAGAGAGAGAGAGAGGGGACAAGCTGAGACATAGAGAGAGAGAGAGAGGGGACAAGCTGAGACAAAGAGAGAGAGAGGGGACAAGCTGAGACATAGAGAGAGAGAGAGAGGGGACAAGCTGAGACATAGAGAGAGAGAGAGGGGACAAGCTGAGACATCGAGAGAGAGAGAGGGGACAAGCTGAGACATAGAGAGAGAGAGAGGGGACAAGCTGAGACATAGAGAGAGAGAGGGGACAAGCTGAGACATAGAGAGAGAGAGGGGACAAGCTGAGACATAGAGAGAGAGAGAGGGGACAAGCTGAGACATATAGAGAGAGAGAGGGGACAAGCTGAGACATAGAGAGAGAGAGAGGGGACAAGCTGAGACATAGAGAGAGAGAGAGGACAAGCTGAGACATAGAGAGAGAGAGAGAGAGGGGACACGCTGAGACATAGAGAGAGAGAGAGAGTGGACAAGCTGAGACATAGAGAGAGAGAGAGGGGACAAGCTGAGACATAGAGAGAGAGGGGACAAGCTGAGACAAAGAGAGAGAGAGAGGGGACAAGCTGAGACATAGAGAGAGAGAGAGGGGACGAGCTGAAACATAGAGAGAGAGAGAGGGGACAAGCTGAGACATAGAGAGAGAGGGGACAAGCTGAGACATAGAGAGAGAGTGGACAAGCTGAGACATGGAGAGAGAGAGAGGGGACAAGCTGAGCCACAGAGAGAGAGAGAGGGGACAAGCTGAGACATAGAGAGAGAGAGAGGGGACAAGCTGAGAGATAGAGAGAGAGAGGGGACAAGCTGAGACATAGAGAGAGAGAGAGGGGACAAGCTGAGACATGGAGAAAGAGAGAGGGGGCAAGCTGAGACATGGAGAGAGAGAGGGGACAAGCTGAGACATCGAGAGAGAGAGGGGACAAGCTGAGACATAGAGAGAGAGAGAGGGGACACGCTGAGACATAGAGAGAGAGAGAGAGTGGACAAGCTGAGACATAGAGAGAGAGAGGGGACAAGCTGAGACATAGAGAGAGAGAGAGGGGACAAGCTGAGACAAAGAGAGAGAGAGAGGGGACAAGCTGAGACAAAGAGAGAGAGAGGGGACAAGCTGAGACATAGAGAGAGAGAGGGGACAAGCTGAGTCATCGAGAGAGAGAGGGGACAAGCTGAGACATAGAGAGAGAGAGAGGGGACAAGCTGAGACATAGAGAGAGAGAGAGGGGACAAGCTGAGACATAGAGAGAGAGGGGACATGCTGAGACATAGAGAGAGTGAGAGGGGACAAGCTGAGACAAAGAGAGAGAGAGAGGGGACAAGCTGAGACATAGAGAGAGAGAGATAGGGGACAAGCGGAGACATGGAGAGAGATAGGGGACAAGCTGAGACATAGAGAGAGAGAGGGGACAAGCTGAGACACAGAGAGAGAGAGAGAGGACAAGCTGAGACATAGAGAGAGAGAGAGAGGGGACAAGCTGAGACATAGAGAGAGAGAGAGAGGGGACAAGCTGAGACAAAGAGAGAGAGAGGGGACAAGCTGAGACATAGAGAGAGAGAGAGAGGGGACAAGCTGAGACATAGAGAGAGAGAGAGGGGACAAGCTGAGACATCGAGAGAGAGAGAGGGGACAAGCTGAGACATAGAGAGAGAGAGAGAGGGGACAAGCTGAGACATAGAGAGAGAGAGAGGACAAGCTGAGACATAGAGAGAGAGAGAGGGGACAAGCTGAGACATAGAGAGAGAGAGAGGGGACAAGCTGAGACATAGAGAGAGAGAGAGGGGACAAGCTGAGACATAGAGAGAGAGAGAGAGGACAAGCTGAGACAAAGAGAGAGAGAGAGGGGACAAGCTGAGACAAAGAGAGAGAGAGGGGACAAGCTGAGACATAGAGAGAGAGGGGACATGCTGAGACATGGAGAGAGAGAGAGGGGACAAGCTGAGACATAGAGAGAGAGAGGGGACAAGCTGAGACATAGAGAGAGAGAGAGGGGACAAGCTGAAACATAGAGAGAGAGAGAGAGGGGACAAGCTGAGACATAGAGAGAGAGAGGGGACAAGCTGAGACACAGAGAGAGAGAGGGGACAAGCTGAGACATAGAGAGGGAGAGAGGGGACAAGCTGAGACATAGAGAGAGAGAGAGAGGGGACAAGCTGAGACATAGAGAGAGAGAGGCGGCAAGCTGAGACATAGAGAGAGTGAGGGGACAAGCTGAGACATAGAGAGAGAGAGGGGACAAGCTGAGACATAGAGAGAGAGAGAGGGGACAAGCTGAGACATAGAGAGAGAGAGAGGGGACAAGCTGAGACAAAGAGAGAGAGAGAGGGGACAAGCTGAGACAAAGAGAGAGAGAGGGGACAAGCTGAGACATAGAGAGAGAGAGGGGACAAGCTGAGTCATCGAGAGAGAGAGGGGACAAGCTGAGACATAGAGAGAGAGAGAGGGGACAAGCTGAGACATAGAGAGAGAGGGGACATGCTGAGACATAGAGAGAGTGAGAGGGGACAAGCTGAGACAAAGAGAGAGAGAGAGGGGACAAGCTGAGACATAGAGAGAGAGAGATAGGGGACAAGCGGAGACATGGAGAGAGATAGGGGACAAGCTGAGACATAGAGAGAGAGAGGGGACAAGCTGAGACACAGAGAGAGAGAGAGAGGACAAGCTGAGACATAGAGAGAGAGAGAGAGGGGACAAGCTGAGACATAGAGAGAGAGAGGGGACAAGCTGAGACATAGAGAGAGAGAGGGGACAAGCTGAGACATAGAGAGAGAGAGAGAGAGGGGACACGCTGAGACATAGAGAGAGAGAGAGAGTGGACAAGCTGAGACATAGAGAGAGAGAGAGGGGACAAGCTGAGACATAGAGAGAGAGAGAGAGGGGACAAGCTGAGACAAAGAGAGAGAGAGGGGACAAGCTGAGACATAGAGAGAGAGAGAGAGGGGACAAGCTGAGACATAGAGAGAGAGAGAGGGGACAAGCTGAGACATCGAGAGAGAGAGAGGGGACAAGCTGAGACATAGAGAGAGAGAGAGGGGACAAGCTGAGACATAGAGAGAGAGAGGGGACAAGCTGAGACAGAGAGAGAGAGAGAGAGGGGACAAGCTGAGACATATAGAGAGAGAGAGGGGACAAGCTGAGACATAGAGAGAGAGAGAGGGGACAAGCTGAGACATAGAGAGAGAGAGAGGACAAGCTGAGACATAGAGAGAGAGAGAGAGAGGGGACACGCTGAGACATAGAGAGAGAGAGAGAGTGGACAAGCTGAGACATAGAGAGAGAGAGAGGGGACAAGCTGAGACATAGAGAGAGAGGGGACAAGCTGAGACAAAGAGAGAGAGAGAGGGGACAAGCTGAGACATAGAGAGAGAGAGAGGGGACGAGCTGAAACATAGAGAGAGAGAGAGGGGACAAGCTGAGACATAGAGAGAGAGGGGACAAGCTGAGACATAGAGAGAGAGTGGACAAGCTGAGACATGGAGAGAGAGAGAGGGGACAAGCTGAGCCACAGAGAGAGAGAGAGGGGACAAGCTGAGACATAGAGAGAGAGAGAGGGGACAAGCTGAGACATAGAGAGAGAGAGGGGACAAGCTGAGACATAGAGAGAGAGAGAGGGGACAAGCTGAGACATGGAGAAAGAGAGAGGGGGCAAGCTGAGACATGGAGAGAGAGAGGGGACAAGCTGAGACATCGAGAGAGAGAGGGGACAAGCTGAGACATAGAGAGAGAGAGAGGGGACACGCTGAGACATAGAGAGAGAGAGAGAGTGGACAAGCTGAGACATAGAGAGAGAGAGGGGACAAGCTGAGACATAGAGAGAGAGAGAGGGGACAAGCTGAGACAAAGAGAGAGAGAGAGGGGACAAGCTGAGACAAAGAGAGAGAGAGGGGACAAGCTGAGACATAGAGAGAGAGAGGGGACAAGCTGAGTCATCGAGAGAGAGAGGGGACAAGCTGAGACATAGAGAGAGAGAGAGGGGACAAGCTGAGACATAGAGAGAGAGAGAGGGGACAAGCTGAGACATAGAGAGAGAGGGGACATGCTGAGACATAGAGAGAGTGAGAGGGGACAAGCTGAGACAAAGAGAGAGAGAGAGGGGACAAGCTGAGACATAGAGAGAGAGAGATAGGGGACAAGCGGAGACATGGAGAGAGATAGGGGACAAGCTGAGACATAGAGAGAGAGAGGGGACAAGCTGAGACACAGACAGAGAGAGAGAGGACAAGCTGAGACATAGAGAGAGAGAGAGAGGGGACAAGCTGAGACATAGAGAGAGAGAGAGAGGGGACAAGCTGAGACAAAGAGAGAGAGAGGGGACAAGCTGAGACATAGAGAGAGAGAGAGAGGGGACAAGCTGAGACATAGAGAGAGAGAGAGGGGACAAGCTGAGACATCGAGAGAGAGAGAGGGGACAAGCTGAGACATAGAGAGAGAGAGAGGGGACAAGCTGAGACATAGAGAGAGAGAGAGGGGACAAGCTGAGACATAGAGAGAGAGAGGGGACAAGCTGAGACAGAGAGAGAGAGAGAGAGGGGACAAGCTGAGACATATAGAGAGAGAGAGGGGACAAGCTGAGACATAGAGAGAGAGAGAGGGGACAAGCTGAGACATAGAGAGAGAGAGAGGACAAGCTGAGACATAGAGAGAGAGAGAGAGAGGGGACACGCTGAGACATAGAGAGAGAGAGAGAGTGGACAAGCTGAGACATAGAGAGAGAGAGAGGGGACAAGCTGAGACATAGAGAGAGAGGGGACAAGCTGAGACAAAGAGAGAGAGAGAGGGGACAAGCTGAGACATAGAGAGAGAGAGAGGGGACGAGCTGAAACATAGAGAGAGAGAGAGGGTACAAGCTGAGACATAGAGAGAGAGGGGACAAGCTGAGACATAGAGAGAGAGTGGACAAGCTGAGACATGGAGAGAGAGAGAGGGGACAAGCTGAGCCACAGAGAGAGAGAGAGGGGACAAGCTGAGACATAGAGAGAGAGAGAGGGGACAAGCTGAGACATAGAGAGAGAGAGGGGACAAGCTGAGACATAGAGAGAGAGAGAGGGGACAAGCTGAGACATGGAGAAAGAGAGAGGGGGCAAGCTGAGACATGGAGAGAGAGAGGGGACAAGCTGAGACATCGAGAGAGAGAGGGGACAAGCTGAGACATAGAGAGAGAGAGAGGGGACACGCTGAGACATAGAGAGAGAGAGAGAGTGGACAAGCTGAGACATAGAGAGAGAGAGGGGACAAGCTGAGACATAGAGAGAGAGAGGGGACAAGCTGAGACATCGAGAGAGAGAGGGGACAAGCTGAGACATAGAGAGAGAGAGAGGACAAGCTGAGACATAGAGAGAGAGAGGGGACAAGCTGAGACATCGAGAGAGAGAGGGGACAAGCTGAGACATAGAGAGAGAGAGGGGACAAGCTGAGACATAGAGAGAGAGAGGGGACAAGCTGAGACATCGAGAGAGAGAGGGGACAAGCTGAGACATAGAGAGAGAGAGGGGACAAGCTGAGACATAGAGAGAGAGAGGGGACAAGCTGAGACATAGAGAGAGAGAGGGGACAAGCTGAGACATCGAGAGAGAGAGGGGACAAGCTGAGACATAGAGAGAGAGAGGGGACAAGCTGAGACATAGAGAGAGAGAGGGGACAAGCTGAGACATCGAGAGAGAGAGAGGGGACAAGCTGAGACATAGAGAGAGAGAGAGGGGACAAGCTGAGACATAGAGAGAGAGAGAGGGGACACGCTGAGACATAGAGAGAGAGAGAGAGTGGACAAGCTGAGACATAGAGAGAGAGAGAGGGGACAAGCTGAGACATAGAGAGAGAGAGAGGGGACAAGCTGAGACATAGAGAGAGAGAGAGGGGACAAGCTGAGACATAGAGAGAGAGAGAGGGGACAAGCTGAGACATAGAGAGAGAGAGATGGGACGAGCTGAGACATAGAGAGAGAGGGGACAAGCTGAGACATAGAGAGAGAGGGGACAAGCTGAGACATAGAGAGAGAGAGAGTGGACAAGCTGAGACATGGAGAGAGAGAGAGGGGACAAGCTGAGCCACAGAGAGAGAGAGAGGGGACAAGCTGAGACATAGAGAGAGAGAGAGGGGACAAGCTGAGACACAGAGAGAGAGAGGAAAAGCTGAGAAATAGAGAGAGAGAGAGGGGACAAGCTGAGACATAGAGAAAGAGAGTGGACAAGCTGAGACATAGAGAGAGAGAGGGGACAAGCTGAGACATAGAGAGAGAGAGAGGGGACAAGCTGAGACATAGAGAGAGAGAGAGGGGACAAGCTGAGACATAGAGAGAGAGAGGGGACAAGCTGAGACATAGAGAGAGAGAGAGGGGACAAGCTGAGACATCGAGAGAGAGAGGGGGGACAAGCTGAGACATAGAGAGAGAGAGAGGGGACAAGCTGAGACATAGAGAGAGAGAGAGGGGACAAGCTGAGACATAGAGAGAGAGAGGGGACAAGCTGAGACATAGAGAGAGAGAGGTGACAAGCTGAGACATAGAGAGAGTGAGGGGACAAGCTGAGACATGGAGAAAGAGAGAGGGGACAAGCTGAGACATAGAGAGAGAGAGGGGACAAGCTGAGACATAGAGAGAGAGAGAGGGGACAAGCTGAGACAAAGAGAGAGAGAGAGGGGACAAGCTGAGACAAAGAGAGAGAGAGGGGACAAGCTGAGACATAGAGAGAGAGAGAGAGGGGACAAGCTGAGACATAGAGAGAGAGAGAGGGGACAAGCTGAGACATAGAGAGAGAGAGGGGACAAGCTGAGACATAGAGAGAGAGAGGGGACAAGCTGAGACATAGAGAGAGAGAGAGGGGACAAGCTGAGACATAGAGAGAGAGAGAGGGGACAAGCTGAGACAAAGAGAGAGAGAGAGGGGACAAGCTGAGACAAAGAGAGAGAGAGGGGACAAGCTGAGACATAGAGAGAGAGAGGGGACAAGCTGAGTCATCGAGAGAGAGAGGGGACAAGCTGAGACATAGAGAGAGAGAGAGGGGACAAGCTGAGACATAGAGAGAGAGAGGGGACAAGCTGAGAGATAGAGAGAGAGGGGACATGCTGAGACATAGAGAGAGTGAGAGGGGACAAGCTGAGACAAAGAGAGAGAGAGAGGGGACAAGCTGAGACATAGAGAGAGAGAGATAGGGGACAAGCGGAGACATGGAGAGAGATAGGGGACAAGCTGAGACATAGAGAGAGAGAGGGGACAAGCTGAGACACAGAGAGAGAGAGAGAGGACAAGCTGAGACATAGAGAGAGAGAGAGAGGGGACAAGCTGAGACATAGAGAGAGAGAGGGGACAAGCTGAGACATAGAGAGAGAGAGAGAGGGGACAAGCTGAGACAAAGAGAGAGAGAGGGGACAAGCTGAGACATAGAGAGAGAGAGAGAGGGGACAAGCTGAGACATAGAGAGAGAGAGAGGGGACAAGCTGAGACATCGAGAGAGAGAGAGGGGACAAGCTGAGACATAGAGAGAGAGAGAGGGGACAAGCTGAGACATAGAGAGAGAGAGAGGGGACAAGCTGAGACATAGAGAGAGAGAGGGGACAAGCTGAGACAGAGAGAGAGAGAGAGAGGGGACAAGCTGAGACATATAGAGAGAGAGAGGGGACAAGCTGAGACATAGAGAGAGAGAGAGGGGACAAGCTGAGACATAGAGAGAGAGAGAGGACAAGCTGAGACATAGAGAGAGAGAGAGAGAGGGGACACGCTGAGACATAGAGAGAGAGAGAGAGTGGACAAGCTGAGACATAGAGAGAGAGAGAGGGGACAAGCTGAGACATAGAGAGAGAGGGGACAAGCTGAGACAAAGAGAGAGAGAGAGGGGACAAGCTGAGACATAGAGAGAGAGAGAGGGGACGAGCTGAAACATAGAGAGAGAGAGAGGGGACAAGCTGAGACATAGAGAGAGAGGGGACAAGCTGAGACATAGAGAGAGAGTGGACAAGCTGAGACATGGAGAGAGAGAGAGGGGACAAGCTGAGCCACAGAGAGAGAGAGAGAGGGGACAAGCTGAGACATAGAGAGAGAGAGAGGGGACAAGCTGAGACATAGAGAGAGAGAGGGGACAAGCTGAGACATAGAGAGAGAGAGAGGGGACAAGCTGAGACATGGAGAAAGAGAGAGGGGACAAGCTGAGACATAGAGAGAGAGAGGGGACAAGCTGAGACATAGAGAGAGAGAGAGGGGACAAGCTGAGACAAAGAGAGAGAGAGAGGGGACAAGCTGAGACAAAGAGAGAGAGAGGGGACAAGCTGAGACATAGAGAGAGAGAGAGGGGACAAGCTGAGACATAGAGAGAGAGAGAGGGGACAAGCTGAGACATAGAGAGAGAGAGAGGGGACAAGCTGAGACAAAGAGAGAGAGAGAGGGGACAAGCTGAGACAAAGAGAGAGAGAGAGGGGACAAGCTGAGACATAGAGAGAGAGAGAGGGGACAAGCTGAGACATAGAGAGAGAGAGAGGGGACAAGCTGAGACAAAGAGAGAGAGAGAGGGGACAAGCTGAGACATAGAGAGAGAGAGAGAGGGGACAAGCTGAGACATAGAGAGAGAGAGAGGGGACAAGCTGAGACATAGAGAGAGAGAGAGAGGGGACAAGCTGAGACATAGAGAGAGAGAGGGGACAAGCTGAGACATAGAGAGAGAGAGAGGGGACAAGCTGAGACATAGAGAGAGAGAGGGGACAAGCTGAGACAGAGAGAGAGAGAGGGGACAAGCTGAGACACAGAGAGAGAGAGAGGGGGGACAAGCTGAGACATATAGAGAGAGAGAGGGGACAAGCTGAGACATAGAGAGAGAGAGAGGGGACAAGCTGAGACATAGAGAGAGAGAGAGGACAAGCTGAGACATAGAGAGAGAGAGAGAGAGGGGACACGCTGAGACATAGAGAGAGAGAGAGAGTGGACAAGCTGAGACATAGAGAGAGAGAGAGGGGACAAGCTGAGACATAGAGAGAGAGGGGACAAGCTGAGACAAAGAGAGAGAGAGAGGGGACAAGCTGAGACATAGAGAGAGAGAGAGGGGACGAGCTGAAACATAGAGAGAGAGAGAGGGGACAAGCTGAGACATAGAGAGAGAGGGGACAAGCTGAGACATAGAGAGAGAGAGAGTCGACAAGCTGAGACATGGAGAGAGAGAGAGCGGACAAGCTGAGCCACAGAGAGAGAGAGAGGGGACAAGCTGAGACATAGAGAGAGAGAGAGGGGACAAGCTGAGACATCGAGAGAGAGAGGGGACAAGCTGAGACACAGAGAGAGAGAGGAAAAGCTGAGAAATAGAGAGAGAGAGAGGGGACAAGCTGTGATATAGAGAGAGAGAGAGGGGACAAGCTGAGACATAGAGAGAGAGAGGGGACAAGCTGAGACATAGAGAGAGAGAGAGGGGACAAGCTGAGACATAGAGAGAGAGAGAGGGGACAAGCTGAGACATAGAGAGAGAGAGGGGACAAGCTGAGACATAGAGAGAGAGAGGGGACAAGCTGAGACACAGAGAGAGAGAGAGGGGACAAGCTGAGACATAGAGAGAGAGAGAGGGGACAAGCTGAGACATGGAGAAAGAGAGAGGGGACAAGCTGAGACATAGAGAGAGAGAGGGGACAAGCTGAGACATAGAGAGAGAGAGAGGGGACAAGCTGAGACAAAGAGAGAGAGAGGGGACAAGCTGAGACATAGAGAGAGAGAGAGGGGACAAGCTGAGACATGGAGAAAGAGAGAGGGGACAAGCTGAGACATAGAGAGAGTGAGGGGACAAGCTGAGACATGGAGAAAGAGAGAGGGGACAAGCTGAGACATAGAGAGAGAGAGGGGACAAGCTGAGACATAGAGAGAGAGAGAGGGGACAAGCTGAGACAAAGAGAGAGAGAGAGGGGACAAGCTGAGACAAAGAGAGAGAGAGGGGACAAGCTGAGACATAGAGAGAGAGAGAGGGGACAAGCTGAGACATAGGGAGAGAGAGAGGGGACAAGCTGAGACATAGAGAGAGAGAGGGGACAAGCTGAGACATAGAGAGAGAGGGGGGACAAGCTGAGACATAGAGAGAGAGAGAGGGGACAAGCTGAGACAAAGAGAGAGAGAGAGAGGGGACAAGCTGAGACAAAGAGAGAGAGAGGGGACAAGCTGAGACATAGAGAGAGAGAGGGGACAAGCTGAGTCATCGAGAGAGAGAGGGGACAAGCTGAGACATAGAGAGAGAGAGAGGGGACAAGCTGAGACATAGAGAGAGAGAGAGGGGACAAGCTGAGACATAGAGAGAGAGGGGACATGCTGAGACATAGAGAGAGTGAGAGGGGACAAGCTGAGACAAAGAGAGAGAGAGAGGGGACAAGCTGAGACATAGAGAGAGAGAGATAGGGGACAAGCGGAGACATGGAGAGAGATAGGGGACAAGCTGAGACATAGAGAGAGAGAGAGGGGACAAGCTGAGACATAGAGAGAGAGAGGGGACAAGCTGAGACATAGAGAGAGAGAGGGGACAAGCTGAGACAAAGAGAGAGAGAGGGGACAAGCTGAGACATAGAGAGAGAGAGAGAGGGGACAAGCTGAGACATAGAGAGAGAGAGAGGGGACAAGCTGAGACATAGAGAGAGAGAGAGGGGACAAGCATAGACATAGAGAGAGAGAGGGGACAAGCTGAGACATAGAGAGAGAGAGAGGGGACAAGCTGAGACATAGAGAGAGAGAGGGGACAAGCTGAGACAGAGAGAGAGAGAGGGGACAAGCTGAGACACAGAGAGAGAGAGAGGGGGGACAAGCTGAGACATATAGAGAGAGAGAGGGGACAAGCTGAGACATAGAGAGAGAGAGAGGGGACAAGCTGAGACATAGAGAGAGAGAGAGGACAAGCTGAGACATAGAGAGAGAGAGAGAGAGGGGACACGCTGAGACATAGAGAGAGAGAGAGAGTGGACAAGCTGAGACATAGAGAGAGAGAGAGGGGACAAGCTGAGACATAGAGAGAGAGGGGACAAGCTGAGACAAAGAGAGAGAGAGAGGGGACAAGCTGAGACATAGAGAGAGAGAGAGGGGACGAGCTGAAACATAGAGAGAGAGAGAGGGGACAAGCTGAGACATAGAGAGAGAGGGGACAAGCTGAGACATAGAGAGAGAGAGAGTGGACAAGCTGAGACATGGAGAGAGAGAGAGGGGACAAGCTGAGCCACAGAGAGAGAGAGAGGGGACAAGCTGAGACAAAGAGAGAGAGAGGGGACAAGCTGAGACATCGAGAGAGAGAGGGGACAAGCTGAGACACAGAGAGAGAGAGGAAAAGCTGAGAAATAGAGAGAGAGAGAGAGGACAAGCTGTGATATAGAGAGAGAGAGAGGGGACAAGCTGAGACATAGAGAGAGAGAGGGGACAAGCTGAGACATAGAGAGAGAGAGAGGGGACAAGCTGAGACATAGAGAGAGAGAGGGGACAAGCTGAGACATAGAGAGAGAGAGAGGGGACAAGCTGAGACATAGAGAGAGAGAGAGGGGACAAGCTGAGACATAGAGAGAGAGAGGGGACAAGCTGAGACATAGAGAGAGAGAGGGGGGACAAGCTGAGACATCGAGAGAGAGAGGGGGGACAAGCTGAGACATAGAGAGAGAGAGAGAGGGGACAAGCTGAGACATAGAGAGAGAGAGAGAGGGGACAAGCTGAGACATAGAGAGAGAGAGGGGACAAGCTGAGACATAGAGAGAGAGAGGGGACAAGCTGAGACAAAGAGAGAGAGAGAGGGGACAAGCTGAGACAAAGAGAGAGAGAGGGGACAAGCTGAGACATAGAGAGAGAGAGAGGGGACAAGCTGAGACATAGAGAGAGAGAGGGGACAAGCTGAGACATAGAGAGAGAGAGGGGACAAGCTGAGACATAGAGAGAGAGGGGCGACAAGCTGAGACATAGAGAGAGAGAGAGGGGACAAGCTGAGACAAAGAGAGAGAGAGAGGGGACAAGCTGAGACAAAGAGAGAGAGAGGGGACAAGCTGAGACATAGAGAGAGAGAGGGGACAAGCTGAGTCATCGAGAGAGAGAGGGGACAAGCTGAGACATAGAGAGAGAGAGAGGGGACAAGCTGAGACATAGAGAGAGAGAGAGGGGACAAGCTGAGACATAGAGAGAGAGGGGACATGCTGAGACATAGAGAGAGTGAGAGGGGACAAGCTGAGACAAAGAGAGAGAGAGGGGACAAGCTGAGACATAGAGAGAGAGAGAGGGGACAAGCTGAGACATAGAGAGAGAGAGAGAGGGGACAAGCTGAGACATAGAGAGAGAGAGAGGGGACAAGCTGAGACATAGAGAGAGAGAGAGGGGACAAGCTGAGACATAGAGAGAGAGAGAGAGGACAAGCTGAGACAAAGAGAGAGAGAGAGGGGACAAGCTGAGACAAAGAGAGAGAGAGGGGACAAGCTGAGACATAGAGAGAGAGAGAGGGGACAAGCTGAGACATAGAGAGAGAGAGAGAGGGGACAAGCTGAGACATAGAGAGAGAGAGAGGGGACATGCTGAGACATGGAGAGAGAGAGAGGGGACAAGCTGAGACATAGAGAGAGAGAGGGGACAAGCTGAGACATAGAGAGAGAGAGAGGGGACAAGCTGAAACATAGAGAGAGAGAGAGGGGACAAGCTGAGACATAGAGAGAGAGAGGGGACAAGCTGAGACAAAGAGAGAGAGAGAGGGGACAAGCTGAGACATAGAGAGAGAGAGAGGGGGGACAAGCTGAGACATAGGGAGAGAGAGAGGGGACAAGCTGAGACATAGAGAGAGAGAGGGGACAAGCTGAGACATAGAGAGAGAGGGGGGACAAGCTGAGACATAGAGAGAGAGAGAGGGGACAAGCTGAGACAAAGAGAGAGAGAGAGAGGGGACAAGCTGAGACAAAGAGAGAGAGAGGGGACAAGCTGAGACATAGAGAGAGAGAGGGGACAAGCTGAGTCATCGAGAGAGAGAGGGGACAAGCTGAGACATAGAGAGAGAGAGAGGGGACAAGCTGAGAGATAGAGAGAGAGAGAGGGGACAAGCTGAGACATAGAGAGAGAGGGGACATGCTGAGACATAGAGAGAGTGAGAGGGGACAAGCTGAGACAAAGAGAGAGAGAGAGGGGACAAGCTGAGACATGGAGAGAGAGAGATAGGGGACAAGCGGAGACATGGAGAGAGATAGGGGACAAGCTGAGACATAGAGAGAGAGAGAGCGGACAAGCTGAGACATAGAGAGAGGGGACAAGCTGAGACATAGAGAGAGAGAGGGGACAAGCTGAGACAAAGAGAGAGAGAGGGGACAAGCTGAGACATAGAGAGAGAGAGAGAGGGGACAAGCTGAGACATAGAGAGAGAGAGAGGGGACAAGCTGAGACATAGAGAGAGAGAGAGAGGGGACAAGCTGAGACATAGAGAGAGAGAGGGGACAAGCTGAGACATAGAGAGAGAGAGAGGGGACAAGCTGAGACATAGAGAGAGAGAGGGGACAAGCTGAGACAGAGAGAGAGAGAGGGGACAAGCTGAGACACAGAGAGAGAGAGAGGGGACAAGCTGAGACATATAGAGAGAGAGAGGGGACAAGCTGAGACATAGAGAGAGAGAGAGGGGACAAGCTGAGACATAGAGAGAGAGAGAGGACAAGCTGAGACATAGAGAGAGAGAGAGAGAGGGGACACGCTGAGACATAGAGAGAGAGAGAGAGTGGACAAGCTGAGACATAGAGAGAGAGAGAGGGGACAAGCTGAGACATAGAGAGAGAGAGAGGGGACAAGCTGAGACAAAGAGAGAGAGAGGGGACAAGCTGAGACATAGAGAGAGAGAGAGGGGACAAGCTGAGACAAAGAGAGAGAGAGAGGGGACAAGCTGAGACATAGAGAGAGAGAGAGGGGACGAGCTGAAACATAGAGAGAGAGAGAGGGGACAAGCTGAGACATAGAGAGAGAGGGGACAAGCTGAGACATGGAGAGAGAGAGAGGGGACAAGCTGAGCCACAGAGAGAGAGAGAGGGGACAAGCTGAGACATAGAGAGAGAGAGAGGGGACAAGCTGAGACATCGAGAGAGAGAGGGGACAAGCTGAGACACAGAGAGAGAGAGGAAAAGCTGAGAAATAGAGAGAGAGAGAGGGGACAAGCTGTGATATAGAGAGAGAGAGAGGGGACAAGCTGAGACATAGAGAGAGAGAGGGGACAAGCTGAGACATAGAGAGAGAGAGAGGGGACAAGCTGAGACATAGAGAGAGAGAGAGGGGACAAGCTGAGACATAGAGAGAGAGAGGGGACAAGCTGAGACATAGAGAGAGAGAGGGGACAAGCTGAGACATAGAGAGAGTGAGGGGACAAGCTGAGACATGGAGAAAGAGAGAGGGGACAAGCTGAGACATAGAGAGAGAGAGGGGACAAGCTGAGACATAGAGAGAGAGAGAGGGGACAAGCTGAGACAAAGAGAGAGAGAGAGGGGACAAGCTGAGACAAAGAGAGAGAGAGGGGACAAGCTGAGACATAGAGAGAGAGAGAGGGGGGACAAGCTGAGACATAGGGAGAGAGAGAGGGGACAAGCTGAGACATAGAGAGAGAGAGGGGACAAGCTGAGACATAGAGAGAGAGGGGGGACAAGCTGAGACATAGAGAGAGAGAGAGGGGACAAGCTGAGACAAAGAGAGAGAGAGAGAGGGGACAAGCTGAGACAAAGAGAGAGAGAGGGGACAAGCTGAGACATAGAGAGAGAGAGGGGACAAGCTGAGTCATCGAGAGAGAGAGGGGACAAGCTGAGACATAGAGAGAGAGAGAGGGGACAAGCTGAGACATAGAGAGAGAGAGAGGGGACAAGCTGAGACATAGAGAGAGAGGGGACATGCTGAGACATAGAGAGAGTGAGAGGGGACAAGCTGAGACAAAGAGAGAGAGAGAGGGGACAAGCTGAGACATAGAGAGAGAGAGATAGGGGACAAGCGGAGACATGGAGAGAGATAGGGGACAAGCTGAGACATAGAGAGAGAGAGAGCGGACAAGCTGAGACATAGAGAGAGAGAGGGGACAAGCTGAGACATAGAGAGAGAGAGGGGACAAGCTGAGACAAAGAGAGAGAGAGGGGACAAGCTGAGACATAGAGAGAGAGAGAGAGGGGACAAGCTGAGACATAGAGAGAGAGAGAGGGGACAAGCTGAGACATAGAGAGAGAGAGAGGGGACAAGCTGAGACATAGAGAGAGAGAGGGGACAAGCTGAGACATAGAGAGAGAGAGAGGGGACAAGCTGAGACATAGAGAGAGAGAGGGGACAAGCTGAGACAGAGAGAGAGAGAGGGGACAAGCTGAGACACAGAGAGAGAGAGAGGGGGGACAAGCTGAGACATATAGAGAGAGAGAGGGGACAAGCTGAGACATAGAGAGAGAGAGAGGGGACAAGCTGAGACATAGAGAGAGAGAGAGGACAAGCTGAGACATAGAGAGAGAGAGAGAGAGGGGACACGCTGAGACATAGAGAGAGAGAGAGAGTGGACAAGCTGAGACATAGAGAGAGAGAGAGGGGACAAGCTGAGACATAGAGAGAGAGGGGACAAGCTGAGACAAAGAGAGAGAGAGAGGGGACAAGCTGAGACATAGAGAGAGAGAGAGGGGACGAGCTGAAACATAGAGAGAGAGAGAGGGGACAAGCTGAGACATAGAGAGAGAGGGGACAAGCTGAGACATAGAGAGAGAGAGAGTGGACAAGCTGAGACATGGAGAGAGAGAGAGGGGACAAGCTGAGCCACAGAGAGAGAGAGAGGGGACAAGCTGAGACATAGAGAGAGAGAGAGGGGACAAGCTGAGACATCGAGAGAGAGAGGGGACAAGCTGAGACACAGAGAGAGAGAGGAAAAGCTGAGAAATAGAGAGAGAGAGAGGGGACAAGCTGTGATATAGAGAGAGAGAGGGGACAAGCTGAGACATAGAGAGAGAGAGAGGGGACAAGCTGAGACATAGAGAGAGAGAGGGGACAAGCTGAGACATAGAGAGAGAGAGAGGGGACAAGCTGAGACATAGAGAGAGAGAGAGGGGACAAGCTGAGACATAGAGAGAGAGAGAGGGGACAAGCTGAGACATAGAGAGAGAGAGGGGACAAGCTGAGACATAGAGAGAGAGAGGGGGGACAAGCTGAGACATCGAGAGAGAGAGGGGGGACAAGCTGAGACATAGAGAGAGAGAGAGAGGGGACAAGCTGAGACATAGAGAGAGAGAGAGAGGGGACAAGCTGAGACATAGAGAGAGAGAGGGGACAAGCTGAGACATAGAGAGAGAGAGGGGACAAGCTGAGACAAAGAGAGAGAGAGAGGGGACAAGCTGAGACAAAGAGAGAGAGAGGGGACAAGCTGAGACATAGAGAGAGAGAGAGGGGACAAGCTGAGACATAGAGAGAGAGAGGGGACAAGCTGAGACATAGAGAGAGAGAGGGGACAAGCTGAGACATAGAGAGAGAGGGGCGACAAGCTGAGACATAGAGAGAGAGAGAGGGGACAAGCTGAGACATAGAGAGAGAGAGAGGGGACAAGCTGAGACATAGAGAGAGAGGGGACATGCTGAGACATAGAGAGAGTGAGAGGGGACAAGCTGAGACAAAGAGAGAGAGAGGGGACAAGCTGAGACATAGAGAGAGAGAGAGAGGACAAGCTGAGACATAGAGAGAGAGAGAGGGGACAAGCTGAGACATAGAGAGAGAGAGAGGGGACAAGCTGAGACATAGAGAGAGAGAGAGGGGACAAGCTGAGACATAGAGAGAGAGAGGGGACAAGCTGAGACATAGAGAGAGAGGGGACATGCTGAGACATAGAGAGAGTGAGAGGGGACAAGCTGAGACAAAGAGAGAGAGAGGGGACAAGCTGAGACATAGAGAGAGAGAGAGAGAGGACAAGCTGAGACATAGAGAGAGAGAGAGGGGACAAGCTGAGACATAGAGAGAGAGAGAGGGGACAAGCTGAGACATAGAGAGAGAGAGAGGGGACAAGCTGAGACATAGAGAGAGAGAGAGAGGACAAGCTGAGACAAAGAGAGAGAGAGAGGGGACAAGCTGAGACAAAGAGAGAGAGAGGGGACAAGCTGAGACATAGAGAGAGAGGGGACATGCTGAGACATGGAGAGAGAGAGAGGGGACAAGCTGAGACATAGAGAGAGAGAGGGGACAAGCTGAGACATAGAGAGAGAGAGAGGGGACAAGCTGAAACATAGAGAGAGAGAGAGGGGACAAGCTGAGACATAGAGAGAGAGAGGGGACAAGCTGAGACACAGAGAGAGAGAGGGGACAAGCTGAGACATAGAGAGGGAGAGAGGGGACAAGCTGAGACATAGAGAGAGAGAGAGAGGGGACAAGCTGAGACATAGAGAGAGAGAGGCGGCAAGCTGAGACATAGAGAGAGTGAGGGGACAAGCTGAGACATAGAGAGAGAGAGGGGACAAGCTGAGACATAGAGAGAGAGAGAGGGGACAAGCTGAGACATAGAGAGAGAGAGAGGGGACAAGCTGAGACAAAGAGAGAGAGAGAGGGGACAAGCTGAGACAAAGAGAGAGAGAGGGGACAAGCTGAGACATAGAGAGAGAGAGGGGACAAGCTGAGTCATCGAGAGAGAGAGGGGACAAGCTGAGACATAGAGAGAGAGAGAGGGGACAAGCTGAGACATAGAGAGAGAGGGGACATGCTGAGACATAGAGAGAGTGAGAGGGGACAAGCTGAGACAAAGAGAGAGAGAGAGGGGACAAGCTGAGACATAGAGAGAGAGAGATAGGGGACAAGCGGAGACATGGAGAGAGATAGGGGACAAGCTGAGACATAGAGAGAGAGAGGGGACAAGCTGAGACACAGAGAGAGAGAGAGAGGACAAGCTGAGACATAGAGAGAGAGAGAGAGGGGACAAGCTGAGACATAGAGAGAGAGAGGGGACAAGCTGAGACATAGAGAGAGAGAGGGGACAAGCTGAGACATAGAGAGAGAGAGAGAGAGGGGACACGCTGAGACATAGAGAGAGAGAGAGAGTGGACAAGCTGAGACATAGAGAGAGAGAGAGGGGACAAGCTGAGACATAGAGAGAGAGAGAGAGGGGACAAGCTGAGACAAAGAGAGAGAGAGGGGACAAGCTGAGACATAGAGAGAGAGAGAGAGGGGACAAGCTGAGACATAGAGAGAGAGAGAGGGGACAAGCTGAGACATCGAGAGAGAGAGAGGGGACAAGCTGAGACATAGAGAGAGAGAGAGGGGACAAGCTGAGACATAGAGAGAGAGAGGGGACAAGCTGAGACATAGAGAGAGAGAGGGGACAAGCTGAGACATAGAGAGAGAGAGAGGGGACAAGCTGAGACATATAGAGAGAGAGAGGGGACAAGCTGAGACATAGAGAGAGAGAGAGGGGACAAGCTGAGACATAGAGAGAGAGAGAGGACAAGCTGAGACATAGAGAGAGAGAGAGAGAGGGGACACGCTGAGACATAGAGAGAGAGAGAGAGTGGACAAGCTGAGACATAGAGAGAGAGAGAGGGGACAAGCTGAGACATAGAGAGAGAGGGGACAAGCTGAGACAAAGAGAGAGAGAGAGGGGACAAGCTGAGACATAGAGAGAGAGAGAGGGGACGAGCTGAAACATAGAGAGAGAGAGAGGGGACAAGCTGAGACATAGAGAGAGAGGGGACAAGCTGAGACATAGAGAGAGAGTGGACAAGCTGAGACATGGAGAGAGAGAGAGGGGACAAGCTGAGCCACAGAGAGAGAGAGAGGGGACAAGCTGAGACATAGAGAGAGAGAGAGGGGACAAGCTGAGACATAGAGAGAGAGAGGGGACAAGCTGAGACATAGAGAGAGAGAGAGGGGACAAGCTGAGACATGGAGAAAGAGAGAGGGGGCAAGCTGAGACATGGAGAGAGAGAGGGGACAAGCTGAGACATCGAGAGAGAGAGGGGACAAGCTGAGACATAGAGAGAGAGAGAGGGGACACGCTGAGACATAGAGAGAGAGAGAGAGTGGACAAGCTGAGACATAGAGAGAGAGAGGGGACAAGCTGAGACATAGAGAGAGAGAGAGGGGACAAGCTGAGACAAAGAGAGAGAGAGAGGGGACAAGCTGAGACAAAGAGAGAGAGAGGGGACAAGCTGAGACATAGAGAGAGAGAGGGGACAAGCTGAGTCATCGAGAGAGAGAGGGGACAAGCTGAGACATAGAGAGAGAGAGAGGGGACAAGCTGAGACATAGAGAGAGAGAGAGGGGACAAGCTGAGACATAGAGAGAGAGGGGACATGCTGAGACATAGAGAGAGTGAGAGGGGACAAGCTGAGACAAAGAGAGAGAGAGAGGGGACAAGCTGAGACATAGAGAGAGAGAGATAGGGGACAAGCGGAGACATGGAGAGAGATAGGGGACAAGCTGAGACATAGAGAGAGAGAGGGGACAAGCTGAGACACAGAGAGAGAGAGAGAGGACAAGCTGAGACATAGAGAGAGAGAGAGAGGGGACAAGCTGAGACATAGAGAGAGAGAGAGAGGGGACAAGCTGAGACAAAGAGAGAGAGAGGGGACAAGCTGAGACATAGAGAGAGAGAGAGAGGGGACAAGCTGAGACATAGAGAGAGAGAGAGGGGACAAGCTGAGACATCGAGAGAGAGAGAGGGGACAAGCTGAGACATAGAGAGAGAGAGAGAGGGGACAAGCTGAGACATAGAGAGAGAGAGAGGACAAGCTGAGACATAGAGAGAGAGAGAGGGGACAAGCTGAGACATAGAGAGAGAGAGAGGGGACAAGCTGAGACATAGAGAGAGAGAGAGGGGACAAGCTGAGACATAGAGAGAGAGAGAGAGGACAAGCTGAGACAAAGAGAGAGAGAGAGGGGACAAGCTGAGACAAAGAGAGAGAGAGGGGACAAGCTGAGACATAGAGAGAGAGGGGACATGCTGAGACATGGAGAGAGAGAGAGGGGACAAGCTGAGACATAGAGAGAGAGAGGGGACAAGCTGAGACATAGAGAGAGAGAGAGGGGACAAGCTGAAACATAGAGAGAGAGAGAGAGGGGACAAGCTGAGACATAGAGAGAGAGAGGGGACAAGCTGAGACACAGAGAGAGAGAGGGGACAAGCTGAGACATAGAGAGGGAGAGAGGGGACAAGCTGAGACATAGAGAGAGAGAGAGAGGGGACAAGCTGAGACATAGAGAGAGAGAGGCGGCAAGCTGAGACATAGAGAGAGTGAGGGGACAAGCTGAGACATAGAGAGAGAGAGGGGACAAGCTGAGACATAGAGAGAGAGAGAGGGGACAAGCTGAGACATAGAGAGAGAGAGAGGGGACAAGCTGAGACAAAGAGAGAGAGAGAGGGGACAAGCTGAGACAAAGAGAGAGAGAGGGGACAAGCTGAGACATAGAGAGAGAGAGGGGACAAGCTGAGTCATCGAGAGAGAGAGGGGACAAGCTGAGACATAGAGAGAGAGAGAGGGGACAAGCTGAGACATAGAGAGAGAGGGGACATGCTGAGACATAGAGAGAGTGAGAGGGGACAAGCTGAGACAAAGAGAGAGAGAGAGGGGACAAGCTGAGATATAGAGAGAGAGAGATAGGGGACAAGCGGAGACATGGAGAGAGATAGGGGACAAGCTGAGACATAGAGAGAGAGAGGGGACAAGCTGAGACACAGAGAGAGAGAGAGAGGACAAGCTGAGACATAGAGAGAGAGAGAGAGGGGACAAGCTGAGACATAGAGAGAGAGAGGGGACAAGCTGAGACATAGAGAGAGAGAGGGGACAAGCTGAGACATAGAGAGAGAGAGAGAGAGGGGACACGCTGAGACATAGAGAGAGAGAGAGAGTGGACAAGCTGAGACATAGAGAGAGAGAGAGGGGACAAGCTGAGACATAGAGAGAGAGAGAGAGGGGACAAGCTGAGACAAAGAGAGAGAGAGGGGACAAGCTGAGACATAGAGAGAGAGAGAGAGGGGACAAGCTGAGACATAGAGAGAGAGAGAGGGGACAAGCTGAGACATCGAGAGAGAGAGAGGGGACAAGCTGAGACATAGAGAGAGAGAGAGGGGACAAGCTGAGACATAGAGAGAGAGAGGGGACAAGCTGAGACAGAGAGAGAGAGAGAGAGGGGACAAGCTGAGACATATAGAGAGAGAGAGGGGACAAGCTGAGACATAGAGAGAGAGAGAGGGGACAAGCTGAGACATAGAGAGAGAGAGAGGACAAGCTGAGACATAGAGAGAGAGAGAGAGAGGGGACACGCTGAGACATAGAGAGAGAGAGAGAGTGGACAAGCTGAGACATAGAGAGAGAGAGAGGGGACAAGCTGAGACATAGAGAGAGAGGGGACAAGCTGAGACAAAGAGAGAGAGAGAGGGGACAAGCTGAGACATAGAGAGAGAGAGAGGGGACGAGCTGAAACATAGAGAGAGAGAGAGGGGACAAGCTGAGACATAGAGAGAGAGGGGACAAGCTGAGACATAGAGAGAGAGTGGACAAGCTGAGACATGGAGAGAGAGAGAGGGGACAAGCTGAGCCACAGAGAGAGAGAGAGGGGACAAGCTGAGACATAGAGAGAGAGAGAGGGGACAAGCTGAGACATAGAGAGAGAGAGGGGACAAGCTGAGACATAGAGAGAGAGAGAGGGGACAAGCTGAGACATGGAGAAAGAGAGAGGGGGCAAGCTGAGACATGGAGAGAGAGAGGGGACAAGCTGAGACATCGAGAGAGAGAGGGGACAAGCTGAGACATAGAGAGAGAGAGAGGGGACACGCTGAGACATAGAGAGAGAGAGAGAGTGGACAAGCTGAGACATAGAGAGAGAGAGGGGACAAGCTGAGACATAGAGAGAGAGAGAGGGGACAAGCTGAGACAAAGAGAGAGAGAGAGGGGACAAGCTGAGACAAAGAGAGAGAGAGGGGACAAGCTGAGACATAGAGAGAGAGAGGGGACAAGCTGAGTCATCGAGAGAGAGAGGGGACAAGCTGAGACATAGAGAGAGAGAGAGGGGACAAGCTGAGACATAGAGAGAGAGAGAGGGGACAAGCTGAGACATAGAGAGAGAGGGGACATGCTGAGACATAGAGAGAGTGAGAGGGGACAAGCTGAGACAAAGAGAGAGAGAGAGGGGACAAGCTGAGACATAGAGAGAGAGAGATAGGGGACAAGCGGAGACATGGAGAGAGATAGGGGACAAGCTGAGACATAGAGAGAGAGAGGGGACAAGCTGAGACACAGAGAGAGAGAGAGAGGACAAGCTGAGACATAGAGAGAGAGAGAGAGGGGACAAGCTGAGACATAGAGAGAGAGAGAGAGGGGACAAGCTGAGACAAAGAGAGAGAGAGGGGACAAGCTGAGACATAGAGAGAGAGAGAGAGGGGACAAGCTGAGACATAGAGAGAGAGAGAGGGGACAAGCTGAGACATCGAGAGAGAGAGAGGGGACAAGCTGAGACATAGAGAGAGAGAGAGGGGACAAGCTGAGACATAGAGAGAGAGAGAGGGGACAAGCTGAGACATAGAGAGAGAGAGGGGACAAGCTGAGACAGAGAGAGAGAGAGAGAGGGGACAAGCTGAGACATATAGAGAGAGAGAGGGGACAAGCTGAGACATAGAGAGAGAGAGAGGGGACAAGCTGAGACATAGAGAGAGAGAGAGGACAAGCTGAGACATAGAGAGAGAGAGAGAGAGGGGACACGCTGAGACATAGAGAGAGAGAGAGAGTGGACAAGCTGAGACATAGAGAGAGAGAGAGGGGACAAGCTGAGACATAGAGAGAGAGGGGACAAGCTGAGACAAAGAGAGAGAGAGAGGGGACAAGCTGAGACATAGAGAGAGAGAGAGGGGACGAGCTGAAACATAGAGAGAGAGAGAGGGGACAAGCTGAGACATAGAGAGAGAGGGGACAAGCTGAGACATAGAGAGAGAGTGGACAAGCTGAGACATGGAGAGAGAGAGAGGGGACAAGCTGAGCCACAGAGAGAGAGAGAGGGGACAAGCTGAGACATAGAGAGAGAGAGAGGGGACAAGCTGAGACATAGAGAGAGAGAGGGGACAAGCTGAGACATAGAGAGAGAGAGAGGGGACAAGCTGAGACATGGAGAAAGAGAGAGGGGGCAAGCTGAGACATGGAGAGAGAGAGGGGACAAGCTGAGACATCGAGAGAGAGAGGGGACAAGCTGAGACATAGAGAGAGAGAGGGGACAAGCTGAGACATAGAGAGAGAGAGGGGACAAGCTGAGACATAGAGAGAGAGAGGGGACAAGCTGAGACATAGAGAGAGAGAGGGGACAAGCTGAGACATCGAGAGAGAGAGGGGACAAGCTGAGACATCGAGAGAGAGAGGGGACAAGCTGAGACATAGAGAGAGAGAGAGGACAAGCTGAGACATAGAGAGAGAGAGAGAGTGGACAAGCTGAGACATAGAGAGAGAGAGGGGACAAGCTGAGACATAGAGAGAGAGAGGGGACAAGCTGAGACATCGAGAGAGAGAGGGGACAAGCTGAGACATAGAGAGAGAGAGAGGACAAGCTGAGACATAGAGAGAGAGAGGGGACAAGCTGAGACATCGAGAGAGAGAGGGGACAAGCTGAGACATAGAGAGAGAGAGGGGACAAGCTGAGACATAGAGAGAGAGAGGGGACAAGCTGAGACATCGAGAGAGAGAGGGGACAAGCTGAGACATAGAGAGAGAGAGGGGACAAGCTGAGACATAGAGAGAGAGAGGGGACAAGCTGAGACATAGAGAGAGAGAGGGGACAAGCTGAGACATCGAGAGAGAGAGGGGACAAGCTGAGACATAGAGAGAGAGAGGGGACAAGCTGAGACATAGAGAGAGAGAGGGGACAAGCTGAGACATCGAGAGAGAGAGAGGGGACAAGCTGAGACATAGAGAGAGAGAGAGGGGACAAGCTGAGACATAGAGAGAGAGAGAGGGGACACGCTGAGACATAGAGAGAGAGAGAGAGTGGACAAGCTGAGACATAGAGAGAGAGAGAGGGGACAAGCTGAGACATAGAGAGAGAGAGAGGGGACAAGCTGAGACATAGAGAGAGAGAGAGGGGACAAGCTGAGACATAGAGAGAGAGAGAGGGGACAAGCTGAGACATAGAGAGAGAGAGATGGGACGAGCTGAGACATAGAGAGAGAGGGGACAAGCTGAGACATAGAGAGAGAGGGGACAAGCTGAGACATAGAGAGAGAGAGAGTGGACAAGCTGAGACATGGAGAGAGAGAGAGGGGACAAGCTGAGCCACAGAGAGAGAGAGAGGGGACAAGCTGAGACATAGAGAGAGAGAGAGGGGACAAGCTGAGACACAGAGAGAGAGAGGAAAAGCTGAGAAATAGAGAGAGAGAGAGGGGACAAGCTGAGACATAGAGAAAGAGAGTGGACAAGCTGAGACATAGAGAGAGAGAGGGGACAAGCTGAGACATAGAGAGAGAGAGAGGGGACAAGCTGAGACATAGAGAGAGAGAGAGGGGACAAGCTGAGACATAGAGAGAGAGAGGGGACAAGCTGAGACATAGAGAGAGAGAGAGGGGACAAGCTGAGACATCGAGAGAGAGAGGGGGGACAAGCTGAGACATAGAGAGAGAGAGAGGGGACAAGCTGAGACATAGAGAGAGAGAGAGGGGACAAGCTGAGACATAGAGAGAGAGAGGGGACAAGCTGAGACATAGAGAGAGAGAGGTGACAAGCTGAGACATAGAGAGAGTGAGGGGACAAGCTGAGACATGGAGAAAGAGAGAGGGGACAAGCTGAGACATAGAGAGAGAGAGGGGACAAGCTGAGACATAGAGAGAGAGAGAGGGGACAAGCTGAGACAAAGAGAGAGAGAGAGGGGACAAGCTGAGACAAAGAGAGAGAGAGGGGACAAGCTGAGACATAGAGAGAGAGAGAGAGGGGACAAGCTGAGACATAGAGAGAGAGAGAGGGGACAAGCTGAGACATAGAGAGAGAGAGGGGACAAGCTGAGACATAGAGAGAGAGAGGGGACAAGCTGAGACATAGAGAGAGAGAGAGGGGACAAGCTGAGACATAGAGAGAGAGAGAGGGGACAAGCTGAGACAAAGAGAGAGAGAGAGGGGACAAGCTGAGACAAAGAGAGAGAGAGGGGACAAGCTGAGACATAGAGAGAGAGAGGGGACAAGCTGAGTCATCGAGAGAGAGAGGGGACAAGCTGAGACATAGAGAGAGAGAGAGGGGACAAGCTGAGACATAGAGAGAGAGAGGGGACAAGCTGAGACATAGAGAGAGAGGGGACATGCTGAGACATAGAGAGAGTGAGAGGGGACAAGCTGAGACAAAGAGAGAGAGAGAGGGGACAAGCTGAGACATAGAGAGAGAGAGATAGGGGACAAGCGGAGACATGGAGAGAGATAGGGGACAAGCTGAGACATAGAGAGAGAGAGGGGACAAGCTGAGACACAGAGAGAGAGAGAGAGGACAAGCTGAGACATAGAGAGAGAGAGAGAGGGGACAAGCTGAGACATAGAGAGAGAGAGGGGACAAGCTGAGACATAGAGAGAGAGAGAGAGGGGACAAGCTGAGACAAAGAGAGAGAGAGGGGACAAGCTGAGACATAGAGAGAGAGAGAGAGGGGACAAGCTGAGACATAGAGAGAGAGAGAGGGGACAAGCTGAGACATCGAGAGAGAGAGAGGGGACAAGCTGAGACATAGAGAGAGAGAGAGGGGACAAGCTGAGACATAGAGAGAGAGAGAGGGGACAAGCTGAGACATAGAGAGAGAGAGGGGACAAGCTGAGACAGAGAGAGAGAGAGAGAGGGGACAAGCTGAGACATATAGAGAGAGAGAGGGGACAAGCTGAGACATAGAGAGAGAGAGAGGGGACAAGCTGAGACATAGAGAGAGAGAGAGGACAAGCTGAGACATAGAGAGAGAGAGAGAGAGAGGGGACACGCTGAGACATAGAGAGAGAGAGAGAGTGGACAAGCTGAGACATAGAGAGAGAGAGAGGGGACAAGCTGAGACATAGAGAGAGAGGGGACAAGCTGAGACAAAGAGAGAGAGAGAGGGGACAAGCTGAGACATAGAGAGAGAGAGAGGGGACGAGCTGAAACATAGAGAGAGAGAGAGGGGACAAGCTGAGACATAGAGAGAGAGGGGACAAGCTGAGACATAGAGAGAGAGTGGACAAGCTGAGACATGGAGAGAGAGAGAGGGGACAAGCTGAGCCACAGAGAGAGAGAGAGAGGGGACAAGCTGAGACATAGAGAGAGAGAGAGGGGACAAGCTGAGACATAGAGAGAGAGAGGGGACAAGCTGAGACATAGAGAGAGAGAGAGGGGACAAGCTGAGACATGGAGAAAGAGAGAGGGGACAAGCTGAGACATAGAGAGAGAGAGGGGACAAGCTGAGACATAGAGAGAGAGAGAGGGGACAAGCTGAGACAAAGAGAGAGAGAGAGGGGACAAGCTGAGACAAAGAGAGAGAGAGGGGACAAGCTGAGACATAGAGAGAGAGAGAGGGGACAAGCTGAGACATAGAGAGAGAGAGAGGGGACAAGCTGAGACATAGAGAGAGAGAGAGGGGACAAGCTGAGACAAAGAGAGAGAGAGAGGGGACAAGCTGAGACAAAGAGAGAGAGAGAGGGGACAAGCTGAGACATAGAGAGAGAGAGAGGGGACAAGCTGAGACATAGAGAGAGAGAGAGGGGACAAGCTGAGACAAAGAGAGAGAGAGAGGGGACAAGCTGAGACAAAGAGAGAGAGAGGGGACAAGCTGAGACATAGAGAGAGAGAGAGGGGACAAGCTGAGACAAAGAGAGAGAGAGGGGACAAGCTGAGACATAGAGAGAGAGAGGGGACAAGCTGAGTCATCGAGAGAGAGAGGGGACAAGCTGAGACATAGAGAGAGAGAGAGGGGACAAGCTGAGACATAGAGAGAGAGAGAGGGGACAAGCTGAGACATAGAGAGAGAGAGAGGGGACAAGCTGAGACATAGAGAGAGAGAGGGGACAAGCTGAGACATAGAGAGAGAGAGGACAAGCTGAGACATAGAGAGAGAGAGAGGGGACAAGCTGAGACATAGAGAGAGAGAGGGGACAAGCTGAGACATAGAGAGAGAGAGAGGGGACAAGCTGAGACAAAGAGAGAGAGAGGGGACAAGCTGAGACATAGAGAGAGAGAGGGGACAAGCTGAGACAAAGAGAGAGAGAGGGGACAAGCTGAGACATAGAGAGAGAGAGAGGAGACAAGCTGAGACATGGAGAGAGAGAGGGGACAAGCTGAGACATAGAGAGAGAGAGAGGGGACAAGCTGAGACATAGAGAGAGAGAGGGGACAAGCTGAGACATAGAGAGAGTGAGAGGGGACAAGCTGAGACAAAGAGAGAGAGAGAGGGGACAAGCTGAGACATAGAGAGAGAGAGATAGGGGACAAGCGGAGACATGGAGAGAGATAGGGGACAAGCTGAGACATAGAGAGAGAGAGGGGACAAGCTGCGACACACAGAGAGAGAGAGCGGACAAGCTGAGACATAGAGAGAGAGAGGGGACAAGCTGAGACATAGAGAGAGAGAGGGGACAAGCTGAGACATAGAGAGAGAGAGAGGGGACAAGCTGAGACAAAGAGAGAGAGAGGGGACAAGCTGAGGCAGAGAGAGAGAGAGAGAGGGGACAAGCTGAGACATAGAGAGAGAGAGAGGGGACAAGCTGAGACATAGAGAGAGAGAGAGGGGACAAGCTGAGACATAGAGAGAGAGAGAGGGGACAAGCTGAGACAAAGAGAGAGAGAGGGGACAAGCTGAGACATAGAGAGAGAGAGAGGGGACAAGCTGAGACAAAGAGAGAGAGAGGGGACAAGCTGAGACATAGAGAGAGAGAGGGGACAAGCTGAGACATAGAGAGAGAGAGAGGGGACAAGCTGTGACATAGAGAGAGAGAGGGGACAAGCTGAGACATAGAGAGAGAGAGGGGACATGCTGAGACATGGAGAGAGAGAGAGGGGACAAGCTGAGACATAGAGAGAGAGATGGGACATGCTGAGACATGGAGAGAGAGAGAGGGGACAAGCTGAGACATAGAGAGAGAGAGGGGACAAGCTGAGACATAGAGAGAGAGAGAGGGGACAAGCTGAGACATAGAGAGAGAGAGGGGACAAGCTGAGACATAGAGAGAGAGAGAGGGGACAAGCTGAGACATAGAGAGAGAGAGAGAGAGGGGACAAGCTGAGACATAGAGAGAGAGAGAGGGGACAAGCTGAGACATAGAGAGAGAGAGAGGGGACAAGCTGAGACATAGAGAGCGAGAGAGGACAAGCTGAGACATAGAGAGAGAGAGAGGGGACAAGCTGAGACAAAGAGAGAGAGAGGGGACAAGCTGAGACATAAAGAGAGAGAGAGAGAGAGGACAAGCTGAGAAATAGAGAGAGAGAGAGAGGGGACAAGCTGAGACATAGAGAGAGAGAGAGGACAAGCTGAGACATAGAGAGAGAGAGAGAGGGGACTAGCTAAGACATAGAGAGAGGGAGAGGGGACAAGCTGAGACATAGAGAGAGAGAGGGAACAAGCTGAGACATAGAGAGAGCGAGGGGACAAGCTGAGACATAGAGAGAGAGAGAGAGGGGACAAGCTGAGACATAGAGAGAGAGAGGGGACAAGCTGAGACATAGAGAGATAGAGAGGGGACAAGCTGAGACATAGAGAGAGAGAGAGAGGGGATAAGCTGAGACATAGAGAGAGAGAGAGAGGGGACAAGCTGAGACAAAGAGACAGAGAGAGAGGGGACAAGCTGAGACAAAGAGAGAGAGAGATAGGGGACAAGCGGAGACATAGAGAGAGAGAGAGGGGACAAGCTGAGACATAGAGAGAGAGAGGGGACAAGCTGAGACATAGAAAGAGAGAGGGGACAAGCTGAGACAAAGAGAGAGAGAGAGGGGACAAGCTGAGACATAGAGAGAGAGAGAGGGGACAAGCTGAGATATAGAGAGAGAGAGAGGGGACAAGCTGAGACATAGAGAGAGAGAGAGGGGACAAGCTGAGACATAGAGAGAGAGAGGGGACAAGCTGAGACAAAGAGAGAGAGAGAGGGGCCAAGCTGAGACATAGAGAGAGAGAGGCGACAAGCTGAGACATAGGGAGAGAGGGGACAAGCTGAGACATAGAGAGAGAGAGAGGGGACAAGCTGAGACACAGAGAGAGAGAGGGGACAAGCTGAGACATAGAGAGAGAGAAAGGGGACAAGCTGAGACATAGAGAGAGAGAGAGGGGACAAGCTGTGATATAGAGAGAGAGAGGGGACAAACTGAGACATAGAGAGAGAGAGAGGGAACAAGCTGAGACATAGAGAGAGAGAGAGGGGACAAGCTGAGACAAAGAGAGAGAGAGGGGACAAGCTGAGACATAGAGAGAGAGAGTGGGGACAAGCTGAGACATAGAGAGAGAGAGGGGACAAGCTGAGACATAGAGAGAGAGAAAGGGGACAAGCTGAGACATAGAGAGAGAAAGGGGACAAGCTGAGACATAGAGAGAGAGAGGGGACAAGCTGAGACATAGAGAGAGAGAGAGGGGACAAGCTGAGACAAAGAGAGAGAGAGAGGGGACAAGCTGAGACAAAGAGAGAGAGAGGGAACAAGTTGAGACATAGAGAAAGAGAGCGGACAAGCTGAGACATAGAGAGTGAGAGAGAGAGGGGACAAGCTGATACTTAGAGAGAGAGAGAGGGGACAAGCTGAGACATAGAGAGAGAGGGGACAAGCTGAGACATAGAGAGAGAGAGGAGACAAACTGAGACATCGAGAGAGAGAGGGGACAAGCTGAGACATAGAGAGAGAGGAGACAAGCTGAGACATAGAGAGAGAGAGGGGACAAGCTGAGACATAGAGAGAGAGGGGACAAGCTGAGACACAGAGAGAGAGAGAGGGGACAAGCTGAGACATAGAGAGAGAGAGGGGACAAGCTGAGACACAGAGAGAGAGAGGGGACAAGCTGAGACATAGAGAGAGAGAGAGGGGACAAGCTGAGACATAGAGAGAGAGAGGGGACAAGCTGAGACATAGAGAGAGAGAGAGGGGACAAGCTGAGACATCGAGAGAGAGAGAGAGGACAAGCTGGGACATAGAGAGAGAGAGAGGGGGGACAAGCTGAGACAAAGAGACAGAGAGAGAGGGGACAAGCTGAGACAAAGAGAGACAGAGAGAGGGGACAAGCGGAGACATAGAGAGAGAGAGAGGGGACAAGCTGAGACATAGAGAGAGAGAGGGGACAAGCTGAGACATGGAGAGAGAGAGGGGACAAGCTGAGACAAAGAGAGAGAGAGAGGGGACAAGCTGAGACATAGAGAGAGAGCGAGGGGACAAGCTGAGACATAGAGAGAGAGAGAGGGGACAAGCTGAGACATAGAAAGAGAGAGAGAGGGGACAAGCTGAGACATAGAGAGAGAGAGAGAGGACAAGCTGAGACATGGAGAGAGAGAGGGGACAAGCTGAGACAAAGAGAGAGAGAGAGGGGCAAGCTGAGACATAGAGAGAGAGAGGGGCAAGCTGAGACATAGAGAGAGAGGGGACAAGCTGAGACATAGAGAGAGAGAGGGGACAAGCTGAGACATAGAGAGAGAGAGAGGGGACAAGCTGAGACACAGAGAGAGAGAGGGGACAAGCTGAGACATAGAGAGAGCGAGGGGACAAGCTGAGACATAGAGAGAGAGAGAGAGGGGACAAGCTGAGACATAGAGAGAGAGAGGGGACAAGCTGAGACATAGAGAGATAGAGAGGGGACAAGCTGAGACATAGAGAGAGAGAGAGAGGGGATAAGCTGAGACATAGAGAGAGAGAGAGAGGGGACAAGCTGAGACAAAGAGACAGAGAGAGAGGGGACAAGCTGAGACAAAGAGAGAGAGAGATAGGGGACAAGCGGAGACATAGAGAGAGATAGAGGGGACAAGCTGAGACATAGAGAGAGAGAGGGGACAAGCTGAGACATAGAAAGAGAGAGGGGACAAGCTGAGACAAAGAGAGAGAGAGAGGGGACAAGCTGAGACATAGAGAGAGAGAGAGGGGACAAGCTGAGATATAGAGAGAGAGAGAGGGGACAAGCTGAGACATAGAGAGAGAGAGAGGCGACAAGCTGAGACATAGAGAGAGAGAGGGGACAAGCTGAGACAAAGAGAGAGAGAGGGGCCAAGCTGAGACTTAGAGAGAGAGAGGCGACAAGCTGAGACATAGGGAGAGAGGGGACAAGCTGAGACATAGAGAGAGAGAGAGGGGACAAGCTGAGACACAGAGAGAGAGAGGGGACAAGCTGAGACATAGAGAGAGAGAGAGGGGACAAGCTGAGACATAGAGAGAGAGAGAGGGGACAAGCTGTGATATAGAGAGAGAGAGGGGACAAACTAAGACATAGAGAGAGAGAGAGGGAACAAGCTGAGACATAGAGAGAGAGAGCGGACAAGCTGAGACATAGAGAGAGAGAGAGAGAGGGGACAAGCTGATACTTAGAGAGAGAGAGAGGGGACAAGCTGAGACATAGAGAGAGAGAGGGGACAAACTGAGACATCGAGAGAGAGAGGGGACAAGCTGAGACATAGAGAGAGAGGAGACAAGCTGAGACATAGAGAGAGAGAGGGGACAAGCTGAGACATAGAGAGAGAGGGGACAAGCTGAGACACAGAGAGAGAGAGAGGGGACAAGCTGAGACATAGAGAGAGACAGGGGACAAGCTGAGACACAGAGAGAGAGAGGGGACAAGCTGAGACATCGAGAGAGAGAGAGGGGACAAGCTGAGACATAGAGAGAGAGAGGGGACAAGCTGAGACATAGAGAGAGAGAGAGGGGACAAGCTGAGACATCGAGAGAGAGAGAGGGGACAAGCTGGGACATAGAGAGAGAGAGAGAGGGGACAAGCTGAGACAAAGAGTCAGAGAGAGAGGGGACAAGCTGAGACAAAGAGAGACAGAGAGAGGGGACAAGCGGAGACATAGAGAGAGAGAGAGGGGACAAGCTGAGACATAGAGAGAGAGAGGGGACAAGCTGAGACATGGAGAGAGAGAGGGGACAAGCTGAGACAAAGAGAGAGAGAGAGGGGACAAGCTGAGACATAGAGAGAGAGCGAGGGGACAAGCTGAGACATAGAGAGAGAGAGAGGGGACAAGCTGAGACATAGAAAGAGAGAGAGAGGGGACAAGCTGAGACATAGAGAGAGAGAGAGAGGACAAGCTGAGACATGGAGAGAGAGAGGGGACAAGCTGAGACAAAGAGAGAGAGAGAGGGGCAAGCTGAGACATAGAGAGAGAGAGGGGCAAGCTGAGACATAGAGAGAGAGGGGACAAGCTGAGACATAGAGAGAGAGAGGGGACAAGCTGAGACACAGAGAGAGAGAGGGGACAAGCTGAGACATAGAGAGAGAGAGAGGGGACAAGCTGAGACATAGAGAGAGAGAGAGGGGACAAGCTGAGACATAGAGAGAGAGAGAGGGGACAAGCTGAGACACAGAGAGAGAGAGGGGACAAGTTGAGACATAGAGAGAGAGAGAGGGGACAAGCTGAGACATCGAGAGAGAGAGGGGACAAGCTGAGACACAGAGAGAGAGATAGGACAAGCTGAGACATAGAGAGAGAGAGAGGGGACAAGCTGAGACAAAGAGAGAGAGAGGGGACAAGCTGAGACAAAGAGAGAGAGAGGGGACAAGCTGAGACATAGAGAGAGAGAGAGCGGACAAGCTGAGACATAGAGAGAGAGAGAGGGGACAAGCTGAGACATAGAGAGAGAGAGGGGGGACAAGCTGAGACATAGAGAGAGAGAGAGAGGGGACAAGCTGAGACATAGAGAGAGAGAGAGGGGACAAGCTGAGACATAGAGAGAGAAAGGGGACAAGCTGAGACATAGAGAAAGAGAGAGGGGACAAGCTGAGACATAGAGAGAGAGAGAGGGGACAAGCTGAGACATAGAGAGAGAGAGGGGACAAGCTGAGACATAGAGAGAGAGGGGGGACAAGCTGAGACATAGAGAGAGAGAGAGGGGACAAGCTGAGACATAGAGAGAGAGAGGGGACAAGCTGAGACATAGAGAGAGAGAGAGGGGACAAGCTGAGACAAAGAGAGAGAGAGGGGACAAACTGAGACATAGAGAGAGAGAGGGGACAAGCTGAGTCATCGAGAGAGAGAGGGGACAAGCTGAGACATAGAGAGAGAGAGAGGGGACAAGCTGAGACATAGAGAGAGAGAGGAGACAAGCTGAGACATAGAGAGAGAGGGGGGACAAGCTGAGACATAGAGAGAGAGAGAGGGGACAAGCTGAGACAAAGAGAGAGAGAGAGGGGACAAGCTGAGACAAAGAGAGAGAGAGGGGACAAACTGAGACATAGAGAGAGAGAGGGGACAAGCTGAGTCATCGAGAGAGAGAGGGGACAAGCTGAGACATAGAGAGAGAGAGAGGGGACAAGCTGAGACACAGAGAGAGAGAGAGGGGACAAGCTGAGACATAGAGAGAGAGAGGGGACAAGCTGAGACATAGAGAGAGAGAGGGGACAAGCTGAGACACAGAGAGAGAGAGAGCGGAAAAGCTGAGACACAGAGAGAGAGAGAGAGAGGGGACAAGCTGAGACATAGAGAGAGGGGACAAGCTGAGACATAGAGAGAGAGAGAGGGGACAAGCTGAGACAAAGAGAGAGAGAGGGGACAAGCTGAGGCATAGAGAGAGAGAGATAGGGGACAAGCAGAGACATGGAGAGAGATAGGGGACAAGCTGAGACATAGAGAGAGAGAGGGGACAAGCTGAGACACAGAGAGAGAGAGAGCGGACAAGCTGAGACAAAGAGAGAGAGAGGGGACAAGCTGAGACATAGAGAGAGAGAGAGATGGGACAAGCTGAGACATAGAGAGAGAGAGAGGGGACAAGCTGAGACATAGATAGAGAGAGAGGGGACAAGCTGAGAGATAGAGAGAGAGGGGGGACAAGCTGAGACATATAGAGAGAGAGAGGGGACAAGCTGAGACATAGAGAGAGAGAGGGGACAAGCTGAGACATAGAGAGAGAGAGAGGACAAGCTGAGACATAGAGAGAGAGAGAGGGGACAAGCTGAGACAAAGAGAGAGAGAGGGGACAAGCTGAGACATAGAGAGAGAGAGAGGACAAGCTGAGACATAGAGAGAGAGAGAGGGGACAAGCTGAGACATAGAGAGAGAGAGAGGACAAGCTGAGACATAGAGAGAGAGAGAGGACAAGCTGAGACATAGAGAGAGAGAGAGGGGACAAGCTGAGACATAGAGAGAGAGAGAGGGGGGACAAGCTGAGACATAGAAAGAGAGAGAGAGGACAAGCTGAGACATAGAGAGAGAGAGAGGGGACAAGCTGAGACATAGAGAGAGAGAGAGAGAGGGGACAAGCTGAGACATAGAGAGAGAGAGAGGGGACAAGCTGAGACATAGAGAGAGAGAGGGGACAAGCTGAGACATAGAGAGCGAGAGAGGACAAACTGAGACATAGAGAGAGAGAGAGGGGACAAGCTGAGACAAAGAGAGAGAGAGGGGACAAGCTGAGACATAGAGAGAGAGAGAGGGGACAAGCTGAGACAAAGAGAGAGAGAGGGGACAAGCTGAGACATAGAGAGAG
The DNA here is from genome assembly GCF_044704955.1 of Pristiophorus japonicus. NCBI lineage: Eukaryota > Metazoa > Chordata > Chondrichthyes > Pristiophoridae > Pristiophorus > Pristiophorus japonicus. The sequence continues at coordinate 99,686 of NW_027254673.1, read as the reverse complement.
AGAGAGGGGACAAGCTGAGACATAGAGAGAGAGAGGGGACAAGCTGAGACATAGAGAGAGAGAGAGGGGACAAGCTGAGACATAGAGAGAGAGAGAGGGGACAAGTTGAGACATAGAGAGAGAGAGAGAGGGGACAAGCTGAGACATAGAGAAGAGAGAGGGGACAAGCTGAGACAAAGAGAGAGAGAGGGGACAAGCTGAGACATAGAGAGAGAGAGAGGGGACAAGCTGAGACAAAGAGAGAGAGAGGGGACAAGCTGAGACATAGAGAGAGAGAGGGGACAAGCTGAGACACAGAGAGAGAGAGGCGACAAGCTGAGACATAGAGAGAGAGAGAGAGAGGGGACAAGCTGAGACATAGAGAGAGAGAGAGAGGGGACAAGCTGAGACATAGAGAGAGAGAGAGGACAAGCTGAGACATAGAGAGAGAGAGAGAGAGAGGACAAGCTGAGACATAGAGAGAGAGAGAGGGGACAAACTGAGACATAGAGAGAGAGAGAGGGGACAAGCTGAGACATAGAGAGAGAGAGAGAGGGGACTAGCTAAGACATAGAGAGAGGGAGAGGGGACAAGCTGAGACATAGAGAGAGAGAGAGGGAACAAGTTGAGACATAGAGAGAGCGAGGGGACAAGCTGAGACATAGAGAGAGAGAGAGAGGGGACAAGCTGAGACATAGAGAGAGAGAGGGGACAAGCTGAGACATAGAGAGAGAGAGAGGGGACAAGCTGAGACATAGAGAGAGAGAGAGAGGGGACAAGCTGAGACATAGAGAGAGAGAGAGAGGGGACAAGCTGAGACAAAGAGACAGAGAGAGAGGGGACAAGCTGAGACAAAGAGAGAGAGAGATAGGGGACAACCGGAGACAAAAAGAGAGAGAGAGGGGACAAGCTGAGACATAGAGAGAGAGAGGGGACAAGCTGAGACATAGAGAGAGAGAGGGGACAAGCTGAGACAAAGAGAGAGAGAGAGGGGACAAGCTGAGACATAGAGAGAGAGAGAGGGGACAAGCTGAGATATAGAGAGAGAGAGGGGACAAGCTGAGACATAGAGAGAGAGAGAGGGGACAAGCTGAGACATAGAGAGAGAGAGGGGACAAGCTGAGACAAAGAGAGAGAGAGAGGGGCCAAGCTGAGACATAGAGAGAGAGAGGGGACAAGCTGAGACATAGGGAGAGAGAGGGGACAAGCTGAGACATAGAGAGAGAGAGAGGGGACAAGCTGTGATATAGAGAGAGAGAGGGGACAAACTGAGACATAGAGAGAGAGAGGGAACAAGCTGAGACATAGAGAGAGAGAGAGGGGACAAGCTGAGACAAAGAGAGAGAGAGGGGACAAGCTGAGACATAGAGAGAGAGAGAGGGGACAAGCTGAGACATAGAGAGAGAGAGGGGGGACAAGCTGAGACATAGAGAGAGAGAGGGGACAAGCTGAGACAAAGAGAGAGAGAGAGGGGACAAGCTGAGACAAAGAGAGAGAGAGGGAACAAGCTGAGACATAGAGAGAGAGAGAGGGGACAAGCTGAGACAGAGAGAGAGAGAGAGAACAAGCTGAGACATAGAGAGAGAGAGAGGGGACAAGCTGAGACAAAGAGAGAGAGAGGGGACAAGCTGAGACATAGAGAGAGAGAGAGGGGACAAGCTGAGACATAGAGAGAGAGAGGGGACAAGCTGAGACAAAGAGAGAGAGAGAGGGGACAAGCTGAGACATAGAGAGAGAGAGAGGGGACAAGCTGAGATATAGAGAGAGAGGGAGGGGACAAGCTGAGACATAGAGAGAGAGAGGGGGACAAGCTGAGACATAGAGAGAGAGAGGGGACAAGCTGAGACAAAGAGAGAGAGAGAGGGGCCAAGCTGAGACATAGAGAGAGAGAGGCGACAAGCTGAGACATAGGGAGAGAGGGGACAAGCTGAGACATAGAGAGAGAGAGAGGGGACAAGCTGAGACATAGAGAGAGAGAGAGGGGACAAGCTGTGATATTGAGAGAGAGAGGGGACAAACTGAGACATAGAGAGAGAGAGAGGGAACAAGCTGAGACATAGAGAGAGAGAGGGGACAAGCTGAGACATAGAGTGAGAGAGGGGACAAGCTGAGACATAGAGAGAGAGAAAGGGGACAAGCTGAGACATAGAGAGAGAGAGAGGGGACAAGCTGAGACAAAGAGAGAGAGAGAGGGCACAAGCTGAGACAAAGAGAGAGAGAGGGAACAAGTTGAGACATAGAGAAAGAGAGCGGACAAGCTGAGACATAGAGAGAGAGAGGGGACAAGCTGAGACATAGAGAGAGAGAGGGGACAAGCTGAGACATAGAGAGAGAGAGAGGGGACAAGCTGAGACATAGAGAGAGAGAGGAGACAAGCTGAGACATAGAGAGAGAGAGGGGACAAGCTGAGACATAGAGAGAGAGAGGGGACAAGCTAAGACATAGACAGAGAGAAAGGACAACCTGAGACATAGAGAGAGAGAGAGAAAGGGGACAAGCTGATACTTAGAGAGAGAGAGAGGGGACAAGCTGAGACATAGAGAGAGAGAGGGGACAAGCTGAGACATAGAGAGAGAGAGAGGGGAAAAGCTGAGACATAGAGAGAGAGAGAGGGGAAAAGCTGAGACATAGAGAGAGAGAGGGGACAAGCTGAGACATAGAGAGAGAGAGAGGGGAAAAGCTGAGACATAGAGAGAGAGGGGACAAGCTGAGACACAGAGAGAGAGAGAGGGGACAAGCTGAGACATAGAGAGAGAGAGGGGACAAGCTGAGACACAGAGAGAGAGAGGGGACAAGCTGAGACATAGAGAGAGAGAGAGGGGACAAGCTGAGACATAGAGAGAGAGAGGGGACAAGCTGAGACATACAGAGAGAGAGAGGGGACAAGCTGAGACATCGAGAGAGAGAGAGAGGGGACAAGCTGGGACATAGAGAGAGAGAGAGAGGGGACAAGCTGAGACAAAGAGACAGAGAGAGAGGGGACAAGCTGAGACAAAGAGAGACAGAGAGAGGGGACAAGCGGAGACATAGAGAGAGAGAGAGGGGACAAGCTGAGACATAGAGAGAGAGAGGGGACAAGCTGAGACATGGAGAGAGAGAGGGGACAAGCTGAGACAAAGAGAGAGAGAGAGGGGACAAGCTGAGACATAGAGAGAGAGCGAGGGGACAAGCTGAGACATAGAGAGAGAGAGAGGGGACAAGCTGAGACATAGAAAGAGAGAGAGAGGGGACAAGCTGAGACATAGAGAGAGAGAGAGAGGACAAGCTGATACATGGAGAGAGAGAGGGGACAAGCTGAGACAAAGAGAGAGAGAGAGGGGCAAGCTGAGACATAGAGAGAGAGAGGGGCAAGCTGAGACATAGAGAGAGAGGGGACAAGCTGAGACATAGAGAGAGAGAGGGGACAAGCTGAGACATAGAGAGAGAGAGAGGGGACAAGCTGAGACACAGAGAGAGAGAGGGGACAAGCTGAGACATAGAGAGAGAGAGAGGGGACAAGCTGAGACATAGAGAGAGAGAGAGGGGACAAGCTGAGACATAGAGAGAGAGAGGGGACAAGCTGAGACATAGAGAGAGAGAGGGGACAAGTTGAGACATAGAGAGAGAGAGAGGGGACAAGCTGAGACATCGAGAGAGAGAGGGGACAAGCTGAGACACAGAGAGAGAGAGAGGACAATCTGAGACATAGAGAGAGAGAGAGGGGACAAGCTGAGACAAAGAGAGAGAGAGGGGACAAGCTGAGACAAAGAGAGAGAGAGGGGACAAGCTGAGACATGGAGAGAGAGAGAGCGGACAAGCTGAGACATAGAGAGAGAGAGAGGGGACAAGCTGAGACATAGAGAGAGAGAGAGGGGACAAGCTGAGACATAGAGAGAGAGAGGGGACAAGCTGAGACATAGAGAGAGAGAGAGGGGACAAGCTGAGACATGGAGAAAGAGAGAGGGGACAAGCTGAGACATAGAGAGAGAGAGGGGACAAGCTGAGACATAGAGAGAGAGAGAGGGGAAAAGCTGAGACATAGAGAGAGAGGGGACAAGCTGAGACACAGAGAGAGAGAGAGGGGACAAGCTGAGACATAGAGAGAGAGAGGGGACAAGCTGAGACACAGAGAGAGAGAGGGGACAAGCTGAGACATAGAGAGAGAGAGAGGGGACAAGCTGAGACATAGAGAGAGAGAGGGGACAAGCTGAGACATACAGAGAGAGAGAGGGGACAAGCTGAGACATCGAGAGAGAGAGAGAGGGGACAAGCTGGGACATAGAGAGAGAGAGAGAGGGGACAAGCTGAGACAAAGAGACAGAGAGAGAGGGGACAAGCTGAGACAAAGAGAGACAGAGAGAGGGGACAAGCGGAGACATAGAGAGAGAGAGAGGGGACAAGCTGAGACATAGAGAGAGAGAGGGGACAAGCTGAGACATGGAGAGAGAGAGGGGACAAGCTGAGACAAAGAGAGAGAGAGAGGGGACAAGCTGAGACATAGAGAGAGAGCGAGGGGACAAGCTGAGACATAGAGAGAGAGAGAGGGGACAAGCTGAGACATAGAAAGAGAGAGAGAGGGGACAAGCTGAGACATAGAGAGAGAGAGAGAGGACAAGCTGATACATGGAGAGAGAGAGGGGACAAGCTGAGACAAAGAGAGAGAGAGAGGGGCAAGCTGAGACATAGAGAGAGAGAGGGGCAAGCTGAGACATAGAGAGAGAGGGGACAAGCTGAGACATAGAGAGAGAGAGGGGACAAGCTGAGACATAGAGAGAGAGAGAGGGGACAAGCTGAGACACAGAGAGAGAGAGGGGACAAGCTGAGACATAGAGAGAGAGAGAGGGGACAAGCTGAGACATAGAGAGAGAGAGAGGGGACAAGCTGAGACATAGAGAGAGAGAGGGGACAAGCTGAGACATAGAGAGAGAGAGGGGACAAGTTGAGACATAGAGAGAGAGAGAGGGGACAAGCTGAGACATCGAGAGAGAGAGGGGACAAGCTGAGACACAGAGAGAGAGAGAGGACAATCTGAGACATAGAGAGAGAGAGAGGGGACAAGCTGAGACAAAGAGAGAGAGAGGGGACAAGCTGAGACAAAGAGAGAGAGAGGGGACAAGCTGAGACATGGAGAGAGAGAGAGCGGACAAGCTGAGACATAGAGAGAGAGAGAGGGGACAAGCTGAGACATAGAGAGAGAGAGAGGGGACAAGCTGAGACATAGAGAGAGAGAGGGGACAAGCTGAGACATAGAGAGAGAGAGAGGGGACAAGCTGAGACATGGAGAAAGAGAGAGGGGACAAGCTGAGACATAGAGAGAGAGAGGGGACAAGCTGAGACATAGAGAGAGAGAGAGGGGACAAGCTGAGACAAAGAGAGAGAGAGAGGGGACAAGCTGAGACAAAGAGAGAGAGAGGGGACAAGCTGAGACATAGAGAGAGAGAGAGGGGACAAGCTGAGACATAGAGAGAGAGAGAGGGGACAAGCTGAGACATAGAGAGAGAGAGGGGACAAGCTGAGACATAGAGAGAGAGAGAGGGGACAAGCTGAGACAAAGAGAGAGAGAGAGGGGACAAGCTGAGACAAAGAGAGAGAGAGGGGACAAGCTGAGACATAGAGAGAGAGAGAGGGGACAACCTGAGACATAGAGAGAGAGAGGGGACAAGCTGAGACATGGAGAAAGAGAGAGGGGACAAGCTGAGACATAGAGAGAGAGAGGGGACAAGCTGAGACATAGAGAGAGAGAGAGGGGACAAGCTGAGACAAAGAGAGAGAGAGAGGGGACAAGCTGAGACAAAGAGAGAGAGAGGGGACAAGCTGAGACATAGAGAGAGAGAGAGGGGACAAGCTGAGACATAGAGAGAGAGAGAGGGGACAAGCTGAGACATAGAGAGAGAGAGGGGACAAGCTGAGACATAGAGAGAGAGAGGGGACAAGCTGAGACATAGAGAGAGAGAGAGGGGACAAGCTGAGACAAAGAGAGAGAGAGAGGGGACAAGCTGAGACAAAGAGAGAGAGAGGGGACAAGCTGAGACATAGAGAGAGAGAGGGGACAAGCTGAGTCATCGAGAGAGAGAGGGGACAAGCTGAGACATAGAGAGAGAGAGAGAGGGGACAAGCTGAGACATAGAGAGAGAGAGAGGGGACAAGCTGAGACATAGAGAGAGAGAGGGGACAAGCTGAGACATAGAGAGAGAGGGGACAAGCTGAGACATAGAGAGAGAGAGGGGACAAGCTGAGACATAGAGAGAGAGAGAGAGGGGACAAGCTGAGACATGGAGAAAGAGAGAGGGGACAAGCTGAGACATAGAGAGAGAGGGGGGACAAGCTGAGACATAGAGAGAGAGAGAGGGGACAAGCTGAGACAAAGAGAGAGAGAGAGGGGACAAGCTGAGACAAAGAGAGAGAGAGGGGACAAGCTGAGACATAGAGAGAGAGAGAGGGGACAAGCTGAGACATAGAGAGAGAGAGAGGGGACAAGCTGAGACATAGAGAGAGAGAGGGGACAAGCTGAGACATAGAGAGAGAGAGGGGACAAGCTGAGACATAGAGAGAGAGAGAGGGGACAAGCTGAGACAAAGAGAGAGAGGGAGGGGACAAGCTGAGACAAAGAGAGAGAGAGGGGACAAGCTGAGACATAGAGAGAGAGAGGGGACAAGCTGAGTCATCGAGAGAGAGAGGGGACAAGCTGAGACATAGAGAGAGAGAGAGGGGACAAGCTGAGACATAGAGAGAGAGAGAGGGGACAAGCTGAGACATAGAGAGAGAGAGGGGACAAGCTGAGACATAGAGAGAGTGAGAGGGGACAAGCTGAGACAAAGAGAGAGAGAGGGGACAAGCTGAGGCATAGAGAGAGAGAGATAGGGGACAAGCAGAGACATGGAGAGAGATAGGGGACAAGCTGAGACATAGAGAGAGAGAGGGGACAAGCTGAGACACAGAGAGAGAGAGAGCGGACAAGCTGAGACATAGAGAGAGAGAGAGAGAGGGGACAAGCTGAGACATAGAGAGAGAGAGGGGACAAGCTGAGACATAGAGAGAGAGAGAGGGGACAAGCTGAGACAAAGAGAGAGAGAGGGGACAAGCTGAGACATAGAGAGAGAGAGAGATGGGACAAGCTGAGACATAGAGAGAGAGAGATGGGACAAGCTGAGACATAGAGAGAGAGAGAGGGGACAAGCTGAGACATAGAGAGAGAGAGGGGACAAGCTGAGACATAGAGAGAGAGAGAGGGGACAAGCTGAGACATAGAGAGAGAGAGGGGACAAGCTGAGACAGAGAGAGAGAGAGAGAGGGGACAAGCTGAGACATATAGAGAGAGAGAGGGGACAAGCAGAGACATAGAGAGAGAGAGGGGACAAGCTGAGACATAGAGAGAGAGAGAGGACAAGCTGAGACATAGAGAGAGAGAGAGGGGACAAGCTGAGACAGAGAGAGAGAGGGGACAAGCTGAGACATAGAGAGAGAGAGAGGGGACAAGCTGAGACAAAGAGAGAGAGAGAGGGGACAAGCTGAGACAAAGAGAGAGAGAGGGGACAAGCTGAGACATAGAGAGAGAGAGAGGGGACAAGCTGAGACACAGAGAGAGAGAGGGGACAAGCTGAGACATAGAGAGAGAGAGAGGGGACAAGCTGAGACATAGAGAGAGAGAGAGGGGACAAGCTGAGACATAGAGAGAGAGAGGGGACAAGCTGAGACATAGAGAGAGAGAGGGGACAAGTTGAGACATAGAGAGAGAGAGAGGGGACAAGCTGAGACATCGAGAGAGAGAGGGGACAAGCTGAGACACAGAGAGAGAGAGAGGACAATCTGAGACATAGAGAGAGAGAGAGGGGACAAGCTGAGACAAAGAGAGAGAGAGGGGACAAGCTGAGACAAAGAGAGAGAGAGGGGACAAGCTGAGACATGGAGAGAGAGAGAGCGGACAAGCTGAGACATAGAGAGAGAGAGAGGGGACAAGCTGAGACATAGAGAGAGAGAGAGGGGACAAGCTGAGACATGGAGAAAGAGAGAGGGGACAAGCTGAGACATAGAGAGAGAGAGGGGACAAGCTGAGACATAGAGAGAGAGAGAGGGGACAAGCTGAGACAAAGAGAGAGAGAGAGGGGACAAGCTGAGACAAAGAGAGAGAGAGGGGACAAGCTGAGACATAGAGAGAGAGAGAGGGGACAAGCTGAGACATAGAGAGAGAGAGAGGGGACAAGCTGAGACATAGAGAGAGAGAGGGGACAAGCTGAGACATAGAGAGAGAGAGGGGACAAGCTGAGACATAGAGAGAGAGAGAGGGGACAAGCTGAGACAAAGAGAGAGAGAGAGGGGACAAGCTGAGACAAAGAGAGAGAGAGGGGACAAGCTGAGACATAGAGAGAGAGAGGGGACAAGCTGAGTCATCGAGAGAGAGAGGGGACAAGCTGAGACATAGAGAGAGAGAGAGAGGGGACAAGCTGAGACATAGAGAGAGAGAGAGGGGACAAGCTGAGACATAGAGAGAGAGAGGGGACAAGCTGAGACATAGAGAGAGAGGGGACAAGCTGAGACATAGAGAGAGAGAGGGGACAAGCTGAGACATAGAGAGAGAGAGAGAGGGGACAAGCTGAGACATGGAGAAAGAGAGAGGGGACAAGCTGAGACATAGAGAGAGAGGGGGGACAAGCTGAGACATAGAGAGAGAGAGAGGGGACAAGCTGAGACAAAGAGAGAGAGAGAGGGGACAAGCTGAGACAAAGAGAGAGAGAGGGGACAAGCTGAGACATAGAGAGAGAGAGAGGGGACAAGCTGAGACATAGAGAGAGAGAGAGGGGACAAGCTGAGACATAGAGAGAGAGAGGGGACAAGCTGAGACATAGAGAGAGAGAGGGGACAAGCTGAGACATAGAGAGAGAGAGAGGGGACAAGCTGAGACAAAGAGAGAGAGGGAGGGGACAAGCTGAGACAAAGAGAGAGAGAGGGGACAAGCTGAGACATAGAGAGAGAGAGGGGACAAGCTGAGTCATCGAGAGAGAGAGGGGACAAGCTGAGACATAGAGAGAGAGAGAGGGGACAAGCTGAGACATAGAGAGAGAGAGAGGGGACAAGCTGGGACATAGAGAGAGAGAGAGAGGGGACAAGCTGAGACAAAGAGACAGAGAGAGAGGGGACAAGCTGAGACAAAGAGAGACAGAGAGAGGGGACAAGCGGAGACATAGAGAGAGAGAGAGGGGACAAGCTGAGACATAGAGAGAGAGAGGGGACAAGCTGAGACATGGAGAGAGAGAGGGGACAAGCTGAGACAAAGAGAGAGAGAGAGGGGACAAGCTGAGACATAGAGAGAGAGCGAGGGGACAAGCTGAGACATGGAGAGAGAGAGAGGGGAAAAGCTGAGACATAGAGAGAGAGGGGACAAGCTGAGACATAGAGAGAGAGAGGGGACAAGCTGAGTCATCGAGAGAGAGAGGGGACAAGCTGAGACATAGAGAGAGAGAGAGGGGAAAAGCTGAGACATAGAGAGAGAGGGGACAAGCTGAGACACAGAGAGAGAGAGAGGGGACAAGCTGAGACATAGAGAGAGAGAGGGGACAAGCTGAGACACAGAGAGAGAGAGGGGACAAGCTGAGACATACAGAGAGAGAGAGGGGACAAGCTGAGACATAGAGAGAGAGAGGGGACAAGCTGAGACATACAGAGAGAGAGAGGGGACAAGCTGAGACATCGAGAGAGAGAGAGAGGGGACAAGCTGGGACATAGAGAGAGAGAGAGAGGGGACAAGCTGAGACAAAGAGACAGAGAGAGAGGGGACAAGCTGAGACAAAGAGAGACAGAGAGAGGGGACAAGCGGAGACATAGAGAGAGAGAGAGGGGACAAGCTGAGACATAGAGAGAGAGAGGGGACAAGCTGAGACATGGAGAGAGAGAGGGGACAAGCTGAGACAAAGAGAGAGAGAGAGGGGACAAGCTGAGACATAGAGAGAGAGCGAGGGGACAAGCTGAGACATAGAGAGAGAGAGAGGGGACAAGCTGAGACATAGAAAGAGAGAGAGAGGGGACAAGCTGAGACATAGAGAGAGAGAGAGAGGACAAGCTGATACATGGAGAGAGAGAGGGGACAAGCTGAGACAAAGAGAGAGAGAGAGGGGCAAGCTGAGACATAGAGAGAGAGAGGGGCAAGCTGAGACATAGAGAGAGAGGGGACAAGCTGAGACATAGAGAGAGAGAGGGGACAAGCTGAGACATAGAGAGAGAGAGAGGGGACAAGCTGAGACACAGAGAGAGAGAGGGGACAAGCTGAGACATAGAGAGAGAGAGAGGGGACAAGCTGAGACATAGAGAGAGAGAGAGGGGACAAGCTGAGACATAGAGAGAGAGAGGGGACAAGCTGAGACATAGAGAGAGAGAGGGGACAAGTTGAGACATAGAGAGAGAGAGAGGGGACAAGCTGAGACATCGAGAGAGAGAGGGGACAAGCTGAGACACAGAGAGAGAGAGAGGACAATCTGAGACATAGAGAGAGAGAGAGGGGACAAGCTGAGACAAAGAGAGAGAGAGGGGACAAGCTGAGACAAAGAGAGAGAGAGGGGACAAGCTGAGACATGGAGAGAGAGAGAGCGGACAAGCTGAGACATAGAGAGAGAGAGAGGGGACAAGCTGAGACATAGAGAGAGAGAGAGGGGACAAGCTGAGACATAGAGAGAGAGAGGGGACAAGCTGAGACATAGAGAGAGAGAGAGGGGACAAGCTGAGACATAGAGAGAGAGAGAGGGGACAAGCTGAGACATAGAGAGAGAGAGAGGGGACAAGCTGAGACATAGAGAGAGAGAGGGGACAAGCTGAGACATAGAGAGAGAGAGAGGGGACAAGCTGAGACAAAGAGAGAGAGAGAGGGGACAAGCTGAGACAAAGAGAGAGAGAGGGGACAAGCTGAGACATAGAGAGAGAGAGAGGGGACAAGCTGAGACATAGAGAGAGAGAGGGGACAAGCTGAGACATGGAGAAAGAGAGAGGGGACAAGCTGAGACATAGAGAGAGAGAGGGGACAAGCTGAGACATAGAGAGAGAGAGAGGGGACAAGCTGAGACAAAGAGAGAGAGAGAGGGGACAAGCTGAGACAAAGAGAGAGAGAGGGGACAAGCTGAGACATAGAGAGAGAGAGAGGGGACAAGCTGAGACATAGAGAGAGAGAGAGGGGACAAGCTGAGACATAGAGAGAGAGAGGGGACAAGCTGAGACATAGAGAGAGAGAGGGGACAAGCTGAGACATAGAGAGAGAGAGAGGGGACAAGCTGAGACAAAGAGAGAGAGAGAGGGGACAAGCTGAGACAAAGAGAGAGAGAGGGGACAAGCTGAGACATAGAGAGAGAGAGGGGACAAGCTGAGTCATCGAGAGAGAGAGGGGACAAGCTGAGACATAGAGAGAGAGAGAGAGGGGACAAGCTGAGACATAGAGAGAGAGAGAGGGGACAAGCTGAGACATAGAGAGAGAGAGGGGACAAGCTGAGACATAGAGAGAGAGGGGACAAGCTGAGACATAGAGAGAGAGAGGGGACAAGCTGAGACATAGAGAGAGAGAGAGAGGGGACAAGCTGAGACATGGAGAAAGAGAGAGGGGACAAGCTGAGACATAGAGAGAGAGGGGGGACAAGCTGAGACATAGAGAGAGAGAGAGGGGACAAGCTGAGACAAAGAGAGAGAGAGAGGGGACAAGCTGAGACATAGAGAGAGAGAGGGGACAAGCTGAGACATAGAGAGAGAGAGAGGGGACAAGCTGAGACAAAGAGAGAGAGGGAGGGGACAAGCTGAGACAAAGAGAGAGAGAGGGGACAAGCTGAGACATAGAGAGAGAGAGGGGACAAGCTGAGTCATCGAGAGAGAGAGGGGACAAGCTGAGACATAGAGAGAGAGAGAGGGGACAAGCTGAGACATAGAGAGAGAGAGGGGACAAGCTGAGACATAGAGAGAGTGAGAGGGGACAAGCTGAGACAAAGAGAGAGAGAGGGGACAAGCTGAGGCATAGAGAGAGAGAGATAGGGGACAAGCAGAGACATGGAGAGAGATAGGGGACAAGCTGAGACATAGAGAGAGAGAGGGGACAAGCTGAGACACAGAGAGAGAGAGAGCGGACAAGCTGAGACATAGAGAGAGAGAGAGAGAGGGGACAAGCTGAGACATAGAGAGAGAGAGGGGACAAGCTGAGACATAGAGAGAGAGAGAGGGGACAAGCTGAGACAAAGAGAGAGAGAGGGGACAAGCTGAGACATAGAGAGAGAGAGAGATGGGACAAGCTGAGACATAGAGAGAGAGAGATGGGACAAGCTGAGACATAGAGAGAGAGAGAGGGGACAAGCTGAGACATAGAGAGAGAGAGGGGACAAGCTGAGACATAGAGAGAGAGAGAGGGGACAAGCTGAGACATAGAGAGAGAGAGGGGACAAGCTGAGACAGAGAGAGAGAGAGAGAGGGGACAAGCTGAGACATATAGAGAGAGAGAGGGGACAAGCAGAGACATAGAGAGAGAGAGGGGACAAGCTGAGACATAGAGAGAGAGAGAGGACAAGCTGAGACATAGAGAGAGAGAGAGGGGACAAGCTGAGACAAAGAGAGAGAGAGGGGACAAGCTGAGACATAGAGAGAGAGAGAGGGGACAAGCTGAGACAAAGAGAGAGAGAGAGGGGACAAGCTGAGACAAAGAGAGAGAGAGGGGACAAGCTGAGACATAGAGAGAGAGAGAGGGGACAAGCTGAGACACAGAGAGAGAGAGGGGACAAGCTGAGACATAGAGAGAGAGAGAGGGGACAAGCTGAGACATAGAGAGAGAGAGAGGGGACAAGCTGAGACATAGAGAGAGAGAGGGGACAAGCTGAGACATAGAGAGAGAGAGGGGACAAGTTGAGACATAGAGAGAGAGAGAGGGGACAAGCTGAGACATCGAGAGAGAGAGGGGACAAGCTGAGACACAGAGAGAGAGAGAGGACAATCTGAGACATAGAGAGAGAGAGAGGGGACAAGCTGAGACAAAGAGAGAGAGAGGGGACAAGCTGAGACAGAGAGAGAGAGGGGACAAGCTGAGACATGGAGAGAGAGAGAGCGGACAAGCTGAGACATAGAGAGAGAGAGAGGGGACAAGCTGAGACATAGAGAGAGAGAGAGGGGACAAGCTGAGACATGGAGAAAGAGAGAGGGGACAAGCTGAGACATAGAGAGAGAGAGGGGACAAGCTGAGACATAGAGAGAGAGAGAGGGGACAAGCTGAGACAAAGAGAGAGAGAGAGGGGACAAGCTGAGACAAAGAGAGAGAGAGGGGACAAGCTGAGACATAGAGAGAGAGAGAGGGGACAAGCTGAGACATAGAGAGAGAGAGAGGGGACAAGCTGAGACATAGAGAGAGAGAGGGGACAAGCTGAGACATAGAGAGAGAGAGGGGACAAGCTGAGACATAGAGAGAGAGAGAGGGGACAAGCTGAGACAAAGAGAGAGAGAGAGGGGACAAGCTGAGACAAAGAGAGAGAGAGGGGACAAGCTGAGACATAGAGAGAGAGAGGGGACAAGCTGAGTCATCGAGAGAGAGAGGGGACAAGCTGAGACATAGAGAGAGAGAGAGAGGGGACAAGCTGAGACATAGAGAGAGAGAGAGGGGACAAGCTGAGACATAGAGAGAGAGAGGGGACAAGCTGAGACATAGAGAGAGAGGGGACAAGCTGAGACATAGAGAGAGAGAGGGGACAAGCTGAGACATAGAGAGAGAGAGAGAGGGGACAAGCTGAGACATGGAGAAAGAGAGAGGGGACAAGCTGAGACATAGAGAGAGAGGGGGGACAAGCTGAGACATAGAGAGAGAGAGAGGGGACAAGCTGAGACAAAGAGAGAGAGAGAGGGGACAAGCTGAGACAAAGAGAGAGAGAGGGGACAAGCTGAGACATAGAGAGAGAGAGAGGGGACAAGCTGAGACATAGAGAGAGAGAGAGGGGACAAGCTGAGACATAGAGAGAGAGAGGGGACAAGCTGAGACATAGAGAGAGAGAGGGGACAAGCTGAGACATAGAGAGAGAGAGAGGGGACAAGCTGAGACAAAGAGAGAGAGGGAGGGGACAAGCTGAGACAAAGAGAGAGAGAGGGGACAAGCTGAGACATAGAGAGAGAGAGGGGACAAGCTGAGTCATCGAGAGAGAGAGGGGACAAGCTGAGACATAGAGAGAGAGAGAGGGGACAAGCTGAGACATAGAGAGAGAGAGAGGGGACAAGCTGAGACATAGAGAGAGAGAGGGGACAAGCTGAGACATAGAGAGAGTGAGAGGGGACAAGCTGAGACAAAGAGAGAGAGAGGGGACAAGCTGAGGCATAGAGAGAGAGAGATAGGGGACAAGCAGAGACATGGAGAGAGATAGGGGACAAGCTGAGACATAGAGAGAGAGAGGGGACAAGCTGAGACACAGAGAGAGAGAGAGCGGACAAGCTGAGACATAGAGAGAGAGAGAGAGAGGGGACAAGCTGAGACATAGAGAGAGAGAGGGGACAAGCTGAGACATAGAGAGAGAGAGAGGGGACAAGCTGAGACAAAGAGAGAGAGAGGGGACAAGCTGAGACATAGAGAGAGAGAGAGATGGGACAAGCTGAGACATAGAGAGAGAGAGATGGGACAAGCTGAGACATAGAGAGAGAGAGAGGGGACAAGCTGAGACATAGAGAGAGAGAGGGGACAAGCTGAGACATAGAGAGAGAGAGAGGGGACAAGCTGAGACATAGAGAGAGAGAGGGGACAAGCTGAGACAGAGAGAGAGAGAGAGAGGGGACAAGCTGAGACATATAGAGAGAGAGAGGGGACAAGCAGAGACATAGAGAGAGAGAGGGGACAAGCTGAGACATAGAGAGAGAGAGAGGACAAGCTGAGACATAGAGAGAGAGAGAGGGGACAAGCTGAGACAAAGAGAGAGAGAGGGGACAAGCTGAGACATAGAGAGAGAGAGAGGGGACAAGCTGAGACAAAGAGAGAGAGAGGGGACCAGCTGAGACATAGAGAGAGAGAGGGGACAAGCTGAGACATAGAGAGAGAGAGAGGGGACAAGCTGAGACATAGAGAGAGAGAGAGGGGACAAGCTGAGACATAGAGAGAGAGAGAGGGGACAAGCTGAGACATAGAGAGAGAGAGGGGACAAGCTGAGACATAGAGAGAGAGAGAGGGGACAAGCTGAGACATAGAAAGAGAGAGAGAGGACAAGCTGAGACATAGAGAGAGAGAGAGGGGACAAGCTGAGACATAGAGAGAGAGAGAGAGAGGGGACAAGCTGAGACATAGAGAGAGAGAGAGGGGACAAGCTGAGACATAGAGAGAGAGAGAGGGGACAAGCTGAGACATAGAGAGCGAGAGAGGACAAACTGAGACATAGAGAGAGAGAGAGGGGACAAGCTGAGACAAAGAGAGAGAGAGGGGACAAGCTGAGACATAGAGAGAGAGAGAGGGGACAAGCTGAGACATAGAGAGAGAGAGAGAGGACAAGCTGAGACATAGAGAGAGAGAGAGGGGACAAGCTGAGACATAGAGAGAGAGAGAGAGGGGACAAGCTGAGACATAGAGAAGAGAGAGGGGACAAGCTGAGACAAAGAGAGAGAGAAGGGACAAGCTGAGACATAGAGAGAGAGAGAGGGGACAAGCTGAGACAAAGAGAGAGAGAGGGGACAAGCTGAGACATAGAGAGAGAGAGGGGACAAGCTGAGACACAGAGAGAGAGAGGCGACAAGCTGAGACATAGAGAGAGAGAGAGAGAGGGGACAAGCTGAGACATAGAGAGAGAGAGAGAGGGGACAAGCTGAGACATAGAGAGAGAGGACAAGCTGAGACATAGAGAGAGAGAGAGAGAGAGGACAAGCTGAGACATAGAGAGAGAGAGAGGGTACAAACTGAGACATAGAGAGAGAGAGAGGGGACAAGCTGAGACATAGAGAGAGAGAGAGAGGGGACTAGCTAAGACATAGAGAGAGGGAGAGGGGACAAGCTGAGACATAGAGAGAGAGAGGGAACAAGCTGAGACATAGAGAGAGCGAGGGGACAAGCTGAGACATAGAGAGAGAGAGAGAGGGGACAAGCTGAGACATAGAGAGAGAGAGGGGACAAGCTGAGACATGGAGAGAGAGAGAGGGGACAAGCTGAGACATAGAGAGAGAGAGAGAGGGGACAAGCTGAGACATAGAGAGAGAGAGAGAGGGGACAAGCTGAGACAAAGAGACAGAGAGAGAGGGGACAAGCTGAGACAAAGAGAGAGAGAGATAGGGGACAAGCTGAGACATAGAGAGAGAGAGGGGACAAGCTGAGACATGGAGAGAGAGAGAGGGGACAAGCTGAGACATAGAGAGAGAGAGAGAGGGGACAAGCTGAGACATAGAGAGAGAGAGAGAGGGGACAAGCTGAGACAAAGAGACAGAGAGAGAGGGGACAAGCTGAGACAAAGAGAGAGAGAGATAGGGGACAAGCTGAGATATAGAGAGAGAGAGAGGGGACAAGCTGAGACATAGAGAGAGAGAGGGGACAAGCTGAGACATAGAGAGAGAGAGGGGACAAGCTGAGACAAAGAGAGAGAGAGAGGGGACAAGCTGAGACATAGAGAGAGAGAGAGAGGGGACAAGCTGAGATATAGAGAGAGAGAGAGGGGACAAGCTGAGACATAGAGAGAGAGAGAGGGGACAAGCTGAGACATAGAGAGAGAGGGGGGACAAGCTGAGACAAAGAGAGAGAGAGAGGGGCCAAGCTGAGACATAGAGAGAGAGAGGGGACAAGCTGAGACATAGGGAGAGAGGGGACAAGCTGAGACATAGAGAGAGAGAGAGGGGACAAGCTGAGACACAGAGAGAGAGAGGGGACAAGCTGAGACATAGAGAGAGAGAGAGGGGACAAGCTGAGACATAGAGAGAGAGAGAGGGGACAAGCTGTGATATAGAGAGAGAGAGGGGACAAACTGAGACATAGAGAGAGAGAGAGGGAACAAGCTGGGACATAGAGAGAGAGAGAGGGGACAAGCTGAGACAAAGAGAGAGAGAGGGGACAAGCTGAGACATAGAGAGAGAGAGAGGGGACAAGCTGAGACATAGAGAGAGAGAGGGGACAAGCTGAGACATAGAGAGAGAGAAAGGGGACAAGCTGAGACATTGAGAGAGAGAGAGGGGACAAGCTGAGACATAGAGAGAGAGAGGGGACAAGCTGAGACATAGAGAGAGAGAGGGGACAATCTGAGACAAAGAGAGAGAGAGAGGGCACAAGCTGAGACAAAGAGAGAGAGAGGGAACAAGCTGAG
Organism: Pristiophorus japonicus; assembly: GCF_044704955.1. Lineage (NCBI taxonomy): Eukaryota > Metazoa > Chordata > Chondrichthyes > Pristiophoridae > Pristiophorus > Pristiophorus japonicus. The sequence continues at coordinate 82,479 of NW_027254673.1, read as the reverse complement.
ACATAGAGAGAGAGAGCGGAGAAGCTGAGACATAGAGAGAGAGAGAGGGGACAAGCTGAGACATAGAGAGAGAGAGGGGACAAGCTGAGACATAGAGAGAGAGAGAGAGGGGACAAGCTGAGACATAGAGAGAGAGAGGGGACAAGCTGAGACATAGAGAGAGAGAGGGGACAAGCTGAGACATAGAGAGAGAGAGAGGACAACCTGAGACATAGAGAGAGAGAGAGAGAGGGGAGAAGCTGATACTTAGAGAGAGAGAGAGGGGACAAGTTGAGACATAGAGAGAGAGAGGGGACAAACTGAGACATAGAGAGAGAGAGGGGACAAGCTGAGACATAGAGAGAGAGAGGGGACAAGCTGAGACATAGAGAGAGAGAGTGGACAAGCTGAGACATAGAGAGAGAGAGAGGGCACAAGCTGAGACATAGAGAGAGAGGGGACAAGCTGAGACAAAGAGAGAGAGAGAGGGGACAAGCTGAGACATAGAGAGAGAGAGTGGGGACAAGCTGAGACATAGAGAGAGAGAGAGTGGACAAGCTGAGACATGGAGAGAGAGAGAGGGGACAAGCTGAGCCACAGAGAGAGAGAGAGGGGACAAGCTGAGACATAGAGAGAGAGAGAGTGGACAAGCTGAGACATGGAGAGAGAGAGAGGGGACAAGCTGAGCCACAGAGAGAGAGAGAGGGGACAAGCTGAGACATAGAGAGAGAGAGAGGGGACAAGCTGAGACATCGAGAGAGAGAGGGGACAAGCTGAGACACAGAGAGAGAGAGGAAAAGCTGAGAAATAGAGAGAGAGAGAGGGGACAAGCTGAGACATAGAGAGAGAGAGAGTGGACAAGCTGAGACATGGAGAGAGAGAGAGGGGACAAGCTGAGCCACAGAGAGAGAGAGAGGGGACAAGCTGAGACATAGAGAGAGAGAGAGAGAGGGGACAAGCTGAGACATAGAGAGAGAGAGAGGGGACAAGCTGAGACATAGAGAGACAGAGAGGGGACAAGCTGAGACATAGAGAGCGAGAGAGGACAAACTGAGACATAGAGAGAGAGAGAGGGGACAAGCTGAGACAAAGAGAGAGAGAGGGGACCAGCTGAGACATAGAGAGAGAGAGGGGACAAGCTGAGACATAGAGAGAGAGAGAGGGGACAAGCTGAGACATAGAGAGAGAGAGTGGGGACAAGCTGAGACATAGAAAGAGAGAGAGAGGACAAGCTGAGACATAGAGAGAGAGAGAGGGGACAAGCTGAGACAAAGAGAGAGAGAGGGGACCAGCTGAGACATAGAGAGAGAGAGGGGACAAGCTGAGACATAGAGAGAGAGAGAGGGGACAAGCTGAGACATAGAGAGAGAGAGAGGGGACAAGCTGAGACATAGAGAGAGAGAGAGGGGACAAGCTGAGACATAGAGAGAGAGAGGGGACAAGCTGAGACATAGAGAGAGAGAGAGGGGACAAGCTGAGACATAGAAAGAGAGAGAGAGGACAAGCTGAGACATAGAGAGAGAGAGAGGGGACAAGCTGAGACATAGAGAGAGAGAGAGAGAGGGGACAAGCTGAGCCATAGAGAGAGAGAGAGGGGACAAGCTGAGACATAGAGAGAGAGAGAGGGGACAAGCTGAGACATAGAGAGCGAGAGAGGACAAACTGAGACATAGAGAGAGAGAGAGGGGACAAGCTGAGACAAAGAGAGAGAGAGGGGACAAGCTGAGACATAGAGAGAGAGAGAGGGGACAAGCTGAGACATAGAGAGAGAGAGAGAGGACAAGCTGAGACATAGAGAGAGAGAGAGGGGACAAGCTGAGACATAGAGAGAGAGAGAGAGGGGACAAGCTGAGACATAGAGAAGAGAGAGGGGACAAGCTGAGACAAAGAGAGAGAGAGGGGACAAGCTGAGACATAGACAGAGAGAGAGGGGACAAGCTGAGACAAAGAGAGAGAGAGGGGACAAGCTGAGACATAGAGAGAAAGAGAGAGAGGGGACAAGCTGAGACATAGAGAGAGAGAGAGAGGGGACAAGCTGAGACATAGAGAGAGAGAGAGGACAAGCTGAGACATAGAGAGAGAGAGAGAGAGAGGACAAGCTGAGACATAGAGAGAGAGAGAGGGGACAAACTGAGACATAGAGAGAGAGAGAGGGGACAAGCTGAGACATAGAGAGAGAGAGAGGGGACTAGCTAAGACATAGAGAGAGGGAGAGGGGACAAGCTGAGACATAGAGAGAGAGAGGGAACAAGCTGAGACATAGAGAGAGCGAGGGGACAAGCTGAGACATAGAGAGAGAGAGAGAGGGGACAAGCTGAGACATAGAGAGAGAGAGGGGACAAGCTGAGACATAGAGAGAGAGAGAGGGGACAAGCTGAGACATAGAGAGAGAGAGAGAGGGGACAAGCTGAGACATAGAGAGAGAGAGAGAGAGAGGGGACAAGCTGAGACAAAAAGACAGAGAGAGAGGGGACAAGCTGAGACAAAGAGAGAGAGAGATAGGGGACAACCGGAGACAAAGAGAGAGAGAGGGGGGACAAGCTGAGACATAGAGAGAGAGAGGGGACAAGCTGAGACATAGAGAGAGAGAGGGGACAAGCTGAGACAAAGAGAGAGAGAGAGGGGACAAGCTGAGACATAGAGAGAGAGAGAGGGGACAAGCTGAGATATAGAGAGAGAGAGAGGGGACAAGCTGAGACATAGAGAGAGAGAGAGGGGACAAACTGAGACATAGAGAGAGAGGGGGGACAAGCTGAGACAAAGAGAGAGAGAGAGGGGCCAAGCTGAGACATAGAGAGAGAGAGGGGACAAGCTGAGACATAGGGAGAGAGGGGACAAGCTGAGACATAGAGAGAGAGAGAGGGGACAAGCTGAGACACAGAGAGAGAGAGGGGACAAGCTGAGACATAGAGAGAGAGAGAGGGGACAAGCTGAGACATAGAGAGAGAGAGAGGGGACAAGCTGTGATATAGAGAGAGAGAGGGGACAAACTGAGACATAGAGAGAGAGAGAGGGAACAAGCTGAGACATAGAGAGAGAGAGAGGGGACAAGCTGAGACAAAGAGAGAGAGAGGGGACAAGCTGAGACATAGAGAGAGAGAGAGGGGACAAGCTGAGACATAGAGAGAGAGAGGGGACAAGCTGAGACATAGAGAGAGAGAAAGGGGACAAGCTGAGACATAGAGAGAGAGAGAGGGGACAAGCTGAGACATAGAGAGAGAGAGGGGACAAGCTGAGACATAGAGAGAGAGAGAGGGGACAAGCTGAGACAAAGAGAGAGAGAGAGGGCACAAGCTGAGACAAAGAGAGAGAGAGGGAACAAGCTGAGACATAGAGAGAGAGAGCGGAGAAGCTGAGACATAGAGAGAGAGAGAGGGGACAAGCTGAGACATAGAGAGAGAGAGGGGACAAGCTGAGACATAGAGAGAGAGAGAGAGGGGACAAGCTGAGACATAGAGAGAGAGAGGGCACAAGCTGAGACATAGAGAGAGAGAGAGGGGACAAGCTGAGACATAGAGAGAGAGAGGGGACAAGCTGAGACATAGAGAGAGAGAGAGGACAACCTGAGACATAGAGAGAGAGAGAGAGAGGGGAGAAGCTGATACTTAGAGAGAGAGAGAGGGGACAAGCTGAGACATAGAGAGAGAGAGGGGACAAACTGAGCCATAGAGAGAGAGAGAGGGGACAAGCTGAGACATAGAGAGAGAGAGGGGACAAGCTGAGACATAGAGAGAGAGAGAGGGGACAAGCTGAGACATAGAGAGAGAGAGAGAGAGGGGACACGCTGAGACATAGAGAGAGAGAGAGAGAGTGGACAAGCTGAGACATAGAGAGAGAGAGAGGGGACAAGCTGAGACATAGAGAGAGAGGGGACAAGCTGAGACAAAGAGAGAGAGAGAGGGGACAAGCTGAGACATAGAGAGAGAGAGATGGGACGAGCTGAGACATAGAGAGAGAGTGAGGGGACAAGCTGAGACATAGAGAGAGATGGGACAAGCTGAGACATAGAGAGAGAGAGAGTGGACAAGCTGAGACATGGAGAGAGAGAGAGGGGACAAGCTGAGCCACAGAGAGAGAGAGAGGGGACAAGCTGAGACATAGAGAGAGAGAGAGTGGACAAGCTGAGACATGGAGAGAGAGAGAGGGGACAAGCTGAGCCACAGAGAGAGAGAGAGGGGACAAGCTGAGACATAGAGAGAGAGAGAGGGGACAAGCTGAGACATCGCGAGAGAGAGGGGACAAGCTGAGACACAGAGAGAGAGAGGAAAAGCTGAGAAATAGAGAGAGAGAGGGGACAAGCTGAGACATAGAGAAAGAGAGGGGACAAGCTGAGACATAGAGAGAGAGAGAGGGGACAAGCTGAGACATAGAGAGAGAGAGGGGACAAGCTGAGACATAGAGAGAGAGAGAGGGGACAAGCTGAGACATAGAGAGAGAGAGAGGGGACAAGCTGAGACATAGAGAGAGAGAGAGGGGACAAGCTGAGACATAGAGAGAGAGAGGGGACAAGCTGAGACATAGAGAGAGAGAGGGGACAAGCTGAGACATGGAGAAAGAGAGAGGGGACAAGCTGAGACATAGAGAGAGAGAGAGGGGACAAGCTGAGACATAGAGAGAGAGAGAGGGGACAAGCTGAGACAAAGAGAGAGAGAGAGGGGACAAGCTGAGACAAAGAGAGAGAGAGGGGACAAGCTGAGACATAGAGAGAGAGAGAGAGGGGACAAGCTGAGACATAGAGAGAGAGAGAGGGGACAAGCTGAGACATAGAGAGAGAGAGGGAACAAGCTGAGACATAGAGAGAGAGGGGGGACAAGCTGAGACATAGAGAGAGAGAGAGGGGACAAGCTGAGACAAAGAGAGAGAGAGAGAGGGGACAAGCTGAGACAAAGAGAGAGAGAGGGGACAAGCTGAGACATAGAGAGAGAGAGGGGACAAGCTGAGTCATCGAGAGAGAGAGGGGACAAGCTGAGACATAGAGAGAGAGAGAGGGGACAAGCTGAGACATAGAGAGAGAGAGAGGGGACAAGCTGAGACATAGAGAGAGAGGGGACATGCTGAGACATAGAGAGAGTGAGAGGGGACAAGCTGAGACAAAGAGAGAGAGAGAGGGGACAAGCTGAGACATAGAGAGAGAGAGATAGGGGACAAGCGGAGACATGGAGAGAGATAGGGGACAAGCTGAGACATAGAGAGAGAGAGGGGACAAGCTGAGACACAGAGAGAGAGAGAGCGGACAAGCTGAGACATAGAGAGAGAGAGGGGACAAGCTGAGACATAGAGAGAGAGAGGGGACAAGCTGAGACATAGAGAGAGAGAGAGGGGACAAGCTGAGACAAAGAGAGAGAGAGAGAGGGGACAAGCTGAGACATAGAGAGAGAGAGAGGCGACAAGCTGAGACATAGAGAGAGAGAGAGGGGACAAGCTGAGACATAGAGAGAGAGAGGGGACAAGCTGAGACATAGAGAGAGAGAGAGGGGACAAGCTGAGACATAGAGAGAGAGAGGGGACAAGCTGAGACAGAGAGAGAGAGAGAGAGGGGACAAGCTGAGACATATAGGGAGAGAGAGGGGACAAGCTGAGACATAGAGAGAGAGAGGGGACAAGCTGAGACATAGAGAGAGAGAGAGGGGACAAGCTGAGACATAGAGAGAGAGAGGGGACAAGCTGAGACATAGAGAGAGAGAGAGGGGACAAGCTGAGACATAGAGAGAGAGAGAGGACAAGCTGAGACATAGAGAGAGAGAGAGAGAGGGGACACGCTGAGACATAGAGAGAGAGAGAGAGTGGACAAGCTGAGACATAGAGAGAGAGAGAGGGAACAAGCTGAGACATAGAGAGAGAGGGGACAAGCTGAGACAAAGAGAGAGAGAGAGGGGACAAGCTGAGACATAGAGAGAGAGAGAGGGGACGAGCTGAAACATAGAGAGAGAGAGAGGGGACAAGCTGAGACATAGAGAGAGAGGGGACAAGCTGAGACATAGAGAGAGAGAGAGTGGACAAGCTGAGACATGGAGAGAGAGAGAGGGGACAAGCTGAGCCACAGAGAGAGAGAGAGGGGACAAGCTGAGACATAGAGAGAGAGAGAGGGGACAAGCTGAGACATCGAGAGAGAGAGGGGACAAGCTGAGACATAGAGAGAGAGAGAGGGGACAAGCTGAGACATAGAGAGAGAGAGAGGGGACAAGCTGAGACATAGAGAGAGAGAGGGGACAAGCTGAGACATAGAGAGAGAGAGGGGGAACAAGCTGAGACATCGAGAGAGAGAGGGGGGACAAGCTGAGACATAGAGAGAGAGAGAGAGGGGACAAGCTGAGACATAGAGAGAGAGAGAGAGGGGACAAGCTGAGACATAGAGAGAGAGAGGGGACAAGCTGAGACATAGAGAGAGAGAGGGGACAAGCTGAGACATAGAGAGAGTGAGGGGACAAGCTGAGACATGGAGAAAGAGAGAGGGGACAAGCTGAGACATAGAGAGAGAGAGGGGACAAGCTGAGACATAGAGAGAGAGAGGGGACAAGCTGAGACATAGAGAGAGAGAGGGGACAAGCTGAGACATAGAGAGAGAGAGGGGACAAGCTGAGACAGAGAGAGAGAGAGAGGGGACAAGCTGAGACAAAGAGAGAGAGAGGGGACAAGCTGAGACATAGAGAGAGAGAGAGGGGACAAGCTGAGACATAGAGAGAGAGAGAGGGGACAAGCTGAGACATAGAGAGAGAGAGGGGACAAGCTGAGACATAGTAGAGAGGGGCGACAAGCTGAGACATAGAGAGAGAGAGAGGGGACAAGCTGAGACAAAGAGAGAGAGAGAGGGGACAAGCTGAGACAAAGAGAGAGAGAGGGGACAAGCTGAGACATAGAGAGAGAGAGGGGACAAGCTGAGTCATCGAGAGAGAGAGGGGACAAGCTGAGACATAGAGAGAGAGAGAGGGGACAAGCTGAGACATAGAGAGAGAGAGAGGGGACAAGCTGAGACATAGAGAGAGAGAGAGGGGACAAGCTGAGACATAGAGAGAGAGAGGGGACAAGCTGAGACATAGAGAGAGTGAGAGGGGACAAGCTGAGACAAAGAGAGAGAGAGGGGACAAGCTGAGACATAGAGAGAGAGAGAGAGGACAAGCTGAGACATAGAGAGAGAGAGAGGGGACAAGCTGAGACATAGAGAGAGAGAGAGGGGACAAGCTGAGACATAGAGAGAGAGAGAGGGGACAAGCTGAGACATAGAGAGAGAGAGGGGACAAGCTGAGACATAGAGAGAGAGAGAGGGGACAAGCTGAAACATAGAGAGAGAGAGAGGGGACAAGCTGAGACATAGATAGAGAGAGGGGACAAGCTGAGACACAGAGAGAGAGAGGGGACAAGCTGAGACATAGAGAGGGAGAGAGGGGACAAGCTGAGACACAGAGAGAGAGAGAGGACAAGCTGAGACATAGAGAGAGAGAGGGGACAAGCTGAGACATAGAGAGAGAGAGAGAGAGGGGACACGCTGAGACATAGAGAGAGAGAGAGAGTGGACAAGCTGAGACATAGAGAGAGAGAGAGGGGACAAGCTGAGACATAGAGAGAGAGAGAGGGGACAAGCTGAGACATGGAGAAAGAGAGAGGGGACAAGCTGAGACATAGAGAGAGAGAGGGGACAAGCTGAGACATAGAGAGAGAGAGAGGGGACAAGCTGAGACAAAGAGAGAGAGAGAGGGGACAAGCTGAGACAAAGAGAGAGAGAGGGGAAAAGCTGAGAAATAGAGAGAGAGAGAGAGGGGACAAGCTGAGACATAGAGAGAGAGAGGGGACAAGCTGAGACATAGAGAGAGAGAGAGGGGACAAGCTGAGACATAGAGAGAGAGAGAGGGGACAAGCTGAGACATAGAGAGAGAGAGGGGACAAGCTGAGACATAGAGAGAGAGAGAGGGGACAAGCTGAGACATCGAGAGAGAGAGGGGGGACAAGCTGAGACATAGAGAGAGAGAGAGAGGGGACAAGCTGAGACATAGAGAGAGAGAGGGGACAAGCTGAGACATAGAGAGAGAGAGAGAGGGGACAAGCTGAGACATAGAGAGAGAGAGAGGGGACAAGCTGAGACATAGAGAGAGAGGGGACATGCTGAGACATAGAGAGAGTGAGAGGGGACAAGCTGAGACAAAGAGAGAGAGAGAGGGGACAAGCTGAGACATAGAGAGAGAGAGATAGGGGACAAGCGGAGACATGGAGAGAGATAGGGGACAAGCTGAGACATAGAGAGAGAGAGGGGACAAGCTGAGACACAGAGAGAGAGAGAGAGGACAAGCTGAGACATAGAGAGAGAGAGAGAGGGGACAAGCTGAGACATAGAGAGAGAGAGGGGACAAGCTGAGACATAGAGAGAGAGAGAGGGGACAAGCTGAGACAAAGAGAGAGGGGACAAGCTGAGACATAGAGAGAGAGAGAGAGGGGACTAGCTGAGACATAGAGAGAGAGAGAGGGGACAAGCTGAGACATCGAGAGAGAGAGAGGGGACAAGCTGAGACATAGAGAGAGAGAGGGGACAAGCTGAGACAAAGAGAGAGAGAGAGGGGACAAGCTGAGACATAGAGAGAGAGAGAGGGGACGAGCTGAAACATAGAGAGAGAGGGGACAAGCTGAGACATAGAGAGAGAGAGAGGGGACAAGCTGAGACATGGAGAGAGAGAGAGGGGACAAGCTGAGCCACAGAGAGAGAGAGAGGGGACAAGCTGAGACATAGAGATAGAGAGAGGGGACAAGCTGAGACATAGAGAGAGAGAGAGGGGACAAGCTGAGACATAGAGAGAGAGAGAGGGGACAAGCTGAGACATAGAGAGAGAGAGAGAGGACAAGCTGAGACAAAGAGAGAGAGAGAGGGGACAAGCTGAGACAAAGAGAGAGAGAGGGGACAAGCTGAGACATAGAGAGAGAGAGGGGACATGCTGAGACATGGAGAGAGAGAGAGGGGACAAGCTGAGACATAGAGAGAGAGAGGGGACAAGCTGAGACATAGAGAGAGAGAGAGGGGACAAGCTGAAACATAGAGAGAGAGAGAGGGGACAAGCTGAGACATAGAGAGAGAGAGGGGACAAGCTGAGACACAGAGAGAGAGAGGGGACAAGCTGAGACATAGAGAGGGAGATAGGGGACAAGCTGAGACATAGAGAGAGAGAGAGGGGACAAGCTGAGACATAGAGAGAGAGAGGGGACAAGCTGAGACATAGAGAGAGAGAGGGGACAAGCTGAGACATCGAGAGAGAGAGGGGACAAGCTGAGACACAGAGATAGAGAGAGGACAAGCTGAGACATAGAGAGAGAGAGGGGACAAGCTGAGACATAGAGAGAGAGAGAGAGAGGGGACACGCTGAGACATAGAGAGAGAGAGAGAGTGGAGAAGCTGAGACATAGAGAGAGAGAGAGGGGACAAGCTGAGACATAGAGAGAGAGAGAGGGGACAAGCTGAGACATAGAGAGAGAGAGAGGGGACAAGCTGAGACATAGAGAGAGACAGGGGACAAGCTGAGAAATGGAGAGAGAGAGAGGGGACAAGCTGAGCCACAGAGAGAGAGAGAGGGGACAAGCTGAGAAATGGAGAGAGAGAGAGGGGACAAGCTGAGCCACAGAGAGAGAGAGAGGGGACAAGCTGAGACATAGAGAGAGAGAGAGGGGACAAGCTGAGACACAGAGAGAGAGAGGAAAAGCTGAGAAATAGAGAGAGAGAGAGAGGGGACAAGCTGAGACATAGAGAGAGAGAGGGGACAAGCTGAGACATAGAGAGAGAGAGAGGGGACAAGCTGAGACATAGAGAGAGAGAGAGGGGACAAGCTGAGACATAGAGAGAGAGAGGGGACAAGCTGAGACATAGAGAGAGAGAGAGGGGACAAGCTGAGACATCGAGAGAGAGAGGGGGGACAAGCTGAGACATAGAGAGAGAGAGAGAGGGGACAAGCTGAGACATAGAGAGAGAGAGAGGGGACAAGCTGAGACATAGAGAGAGAGAGAGAGGGGACAAGCTGAGACATAGAGAGAGAGAGGTGACAAGCTGAGACATAGAGAGAGAGAGGTGACAAGCTGAGACATAGAGAGAGTGAGGGGACAAGCTGAGACATGGAGAAAGAGAGAGGGGACAAGCTGAGACATAGAGAGAGAGAGGGGACAAGCTGAGACATAGAGAGAGAGAGAGGGGACAAGCTGAGACAAAGAGAGAGAGAGAGGGGACAAGCTGAGACAAAGAGAGAGAGAGGGGACAAGCTGAGACATAGAGAGAGAGAGAGAGGGGACAAGCTGAGACATAGAGAGAGAGAGAGGGGACAAGCTGAGACATAGAGAGAGAGAGGGGACAAGCTGAGACATAGAGAGAGAGAGGGGACAAGCTGAGTCATCGAGAGAGAGAGGGGACAAGCTGAGACATAGAGAGAGAGAGAGGGGACAAGCTGAGACATAGAGAGAGTGAGAGGGGACAAGCTGAGACAAAGAGAGAGAGAGGGGACAAGCTGAGACATAGAGACAGAGAGAGACGACAAGCTGAGACATAGAGAGAGAGAGAGAGGGGACAAGCTGAGACATAGAGAGAGAGAGGGGACAAGCTGAGACATAGAGAGAGAGAGGGGACAAGCTGAGACATCGAGAGAGAGAGGGGACAAGCTGAGACACAGAGAGAGAGAGAGGACAAGCTGAGACATAGAGAGAGAGAGAGGGGACAAGCTGAGACATAGAGAGAGAGAGAGAGAGGGGACACGCTGAGACATAGAGAGAGAGAGGGGACAAGCTGAGACATAGAGAGAGAGAGAGGGGACAAGCTGAGACATAGAGAGAGAGAGAGGGGACAAGCTGAGACATAGAGAGAGAGAGAGGGGACAAGCTGAGACATAGAGAGAGAGAGAGGGGACAAGCTGAGACATAGAGAGAGAGGGGACATGCTGAGACATAGAGAGAGAGAGAGGGGACAAGCTGAGACATAGAGAGAGAGAGAGGGGACAAGCTGAGACATAGAGAGAGAGGGGACATGCTGAGACATAGAGAGAGAGAGGGGACAAGCTGAGACAAAGAGAGAGAGAGGGGACAAGCTGAGACATAGAGAGAGAGAGGGGACAAGCTGAGTCATCGAGAGAGAGAGGGGACAAGCTGAGACATAAGAGAGAGAGAGAGGGGACAAGCTGAGACATAGAGAGAGAGAGAGGGGACAAGCTGAGACATAGAGAGAGAGAGAGGGGACAAGCTGAGACATAGAGAGAGAGAGGGGACAAGCTGAGACATAGAGAGAGAGAGGGCACAAGCTGAGACATCGAGAGAGAGAGGGGACAAGCTGAGACACAGAGAGAGAGAGAGGACAAGCTGAGACATAGAGAGAGAGAGAGGGGACAAGCTGAGACATAGAGAGAGAGAGAGAGAGGGGACACGCTGAGACATAGAGAGAGAGAGAGAGTGGACAAGCTGAGACATAGAGAGAGAGAGAGGGGACAAGCTGAGACAGAGAGAGAGAGAGGGGACAAGCTGAGACATAGAGAGAGAGAGAGAGGGGACAAGCTGAGACATAGAGAGAGAGAGAGGGGACAAGCTGAGACATAGAGAGAGAGAGAGGGGACAAGCTGAGACATGGAGAGAGAGAGAGGGGACAAGCTGAGCCACAGAGAGAGAGAGAGGGGACAAGCTGAGACATAGAGAGAGAGAGAGGGGACAAGCTGAGACACAGAGAGAGAGAGGAAAAGCTGAGAAATAGAGAGAGAGAGAGGGGACAAGCTGAGACATAGAGAGAGAGAGGGGACAAGCTGAGACATAGAGAGAGAGAGAGGGGACAAGCTGAGACATAGAGAGAGAGAGAGGGGACAAGCTGAGACATAGAGAGAGAGAGGGGACAAGCTGAGACATCGAGAGAGAGAGGGGGGACAAGCTGAGACATAGAGAGAGAGAGAGAGGGGACAAGCTGAGACATAGAGAGAGAGAGAGGGGACAAGCTGAGACATAGAGAGAGAGAGAGAGGGGACAAGCTGAGACATAGAGAGAGAGAGGTGACAAGCTGAGACATGGAGAGAGAGAGGTGACAAGCTGAGACATAGAGAGAGAGAGGGGACAAGCTGAGACATAGAGAGAGAGAGGGGACAAGCTGAGACATAGAGAGAGAGAGAGGGGACAAGCTGAGACAAAGAGAGAGAGAGAGGGGACAAGCTGAGACAAAGAGAGAGAGAGGGGACAAGCTGAGACATAGAGAGAGAGAGAGAGAGGGGACAAGCTGAGACATAGAGAGAGAGAGAGGGGACAAGCTGAGACATAGAGAGAGAGAGGGGACAAGCTGAGACATAGAGAGAGAGAGAGGGGACAAGCTGAGACATAGAGAGAGAGAGAGGGGACAAGCTGAGACATAGAGAGAGAGAGAGGGGACAAGCTGAGACATAGAGAGAGAGGGGACATGCTGAGACATAGAGAGAGTGAGAGGGGACAAGCTGAGACATAGAGAGAGAGAGAGAGGGGACAAGCTGAGACATAGAGAGAGAGAGATAGGGGACAAGCGGAGACATGGAGAGAGATAGGGGACAAGCTGAGACATAGAGAGAGAGAGGGGACAAGCTGAGACATAGAGAGAGAGAGAGGGGACAAGCTGAGACAAAGAGAGAGAGAGGGGACAAGCTGAGACATAGAGAGAGAGAGAGAGGGGACAAGCTGAGACATAGAGAGAGAGAGAGGGGACAAGCTGAGACATCGAGAGAGAGAGAGGGGACAAGCTGAGACATAGAGAGAGAGAGGGGACAAGCTGAGACAAAGAGAGAGAGAGAGGGGACAAGCTGAGACATAGAGAGAGAGAGAGGGGACGAGCTGAAACATAGAGAGAGAGGGGACAAGCTGAGACATAGAGAGAGAGAGAGGGGACAAGCTGAGACATGGAGAGAGAGAGAGGGGACAAGCTGAGCCACAGAGAGAGAGAGAGGGGACAAGCTGAGACATAGAGAGAGAGAGAGGGGACAAGCTGAGACATAGAGAGAGAGAGAGGGGACAAGCTGAGACAAAGAGAGAGAGAGGGGACAAGCTGAGACATAGAGAGAGAGAGAGGGGACAAGCTGAGACATGGAGAGAGAGAGGGGACAAGCTGAGACATAGAGAGAGAGAGAGGGGACAAGCTGAGACATAGAGAGAGAGAGGGGACAAGCTGAGTCATCGAGAGAGAGAGGGGACAAGCTGAGACATAGAGAGAGAGAGAGGGGACAAGCTGAGACATAGAGAGAGAGAGAGGGGACAAGCTGAGACATAGAGAGAGAGGGGACATGCTGAGACATAGAGAGAGTGAGAGGGGACAAGCTGAGACAAAGAGAGAGAGAGGGGACAAGCTGAGACATAGAGAGAGAGAGAGAGGACAAGCTGAGACATAGAGAGAGAGAGAGGGGACAAGCTGAGACATAGAGAGAGAGAGAGGGGACAAGCTGAGACATAGAGAGAGAGAGGGGACAAGCTGAGACATAGAGAGAGAGAGAGAGGGGACAAGCTGAGACATAGAGAGAGAGAGAGAGGGGACAAGCTGAGACATCGAGAGAGAGAGGGGGGGACAAGCTGAGACATAGAGAGAGAGAGAGAGGGGACAAGCTGAGACATAGAGAGAGAGAGAGGGGACAAGCTGAGACATAGAGAGAGAGAGAGAGGGGACAAGCTGAGACATAGAGAGAGAGAGGTGACAAGCTGAGACATGGAGAGAGAGAGGTGACAAGCTGAGACATAGAGAGAGAGAGGGGACAAGCTGAGACATAGAGAGAGAGAGAGGGGACAAGCTGAGACAAAGAGAGAGAGAGAGGGGACAAGCTGAGACAAAGAGGGAGAGAGGGGACAAGCTGAGACATAGAGAGAGAGAGAGAGGGGACAAGCTGAGACATAGAGAGAGAGAGAGGGGACAAGCTGAGACATAGAGAGAGAGAGGGGACAAGCTGAGACATAGAGAGAGAGAGAGGGGACAAGCTGAGACATAGAGAGAGAGAGAGGGGACAAGCTGAGACAAAGAGAGAGAGAGGGGACAAGCTGAGACATAGAGAGAGAGAGGGGACAAGCTGAGTCATCGAGAGAGAGAGGGGACAAGCTGAGACAAAGAGAGAGAGAGAGGGGACAAGCTGAGACAAAGAGAGAGAGAGGGGACAAGCTGAGACATAGAGAGAGAGAGGGGACAAGCTGAGTCATCGAGAGAGAGAGGGGACAAGCTGAGACATAGAGAGAGAGAGAGGGGACAAGCTGAGACAAAGAGAGAGAGAGAGGGGACAAGCTGAGACATAGAGAGAGAGAGATAGGGGACAAGCGGAGACATGGAGAGAGATAGGGGACAAGCTGAGACATAGAGAGAGAGAGGGGACAAGCTGAGACACAGAGAGAGAGAGAGAGGACAAGCTGAGATATAGAGAGAGAGAGAGGGGACAAGCTGAGACATAGAGAGAGAGAGGGGACAAGCTGAGACATAGAGAGAGAGAGAGGGGACAAGCTGAGACAAAGAGAGAGAGAGGGGACAAGCTGAGACATAGAGAGAGAGAGAGAGGGGACAAGCTGAGACATCGAGAGAGAGAGAGGGGACAAGCTGAGACATAGAGAGAGAGAGGGGACAAGCTGAGACAAAGAGAGAGAGAGAGGGGACAAGCTGAGACATAGAGAGAGAGAGAGGGGACGAGCTGAAACATAGAGAGAGAGGGGACAAGCTGAGACATAGAGAGAGAGAGAGGGGACAAGCTGAGACATAGAGAGAGAGAGAGGGGACAAGCTGAGACATGGAGAGAGAGAGAGGGGACAAGCTGAGCCACAGAGAGAGAGAGAGGGGACAAGCTGAGACATAGAGAGAGAGAGAGGGGACAAGCTGAGACATAGAGAGAGAGAGAGGGGACAAGCTGAGACAAAGAGAGAGAGAGGGGACAAGCTGAGACATAGAGAGAGAGAGAGGGGACAAGCTGAGACATGGAGAGAGAGAGGGGACAAGCTGAGACATAGAGAGAGAGAGAGGGGACAAGCTGAGACATAGAGAGAGAGATAGGGGACAAGCTGAGACATAGAGAGAGAGAGAGGGGACAAGCTGAGACATAGAGAGAGAGAGGGGACAAGCTGAGACATAGAGAGAGTAAGAGGGGACAAGCTGAGACAAAGAGAGAGAGAGAGGGGACAAGCTGAGACATAGAGAGAGAGAGGGGACAAGCTGAGACATAGAGAGAGAGAGAGGGGACAAGCTGAGACATAGAGAGAGAGAGAGGGGACAAGCTGAGACAGAGAGAGAGAGGGGACAAGCTGAGACATAGAGAGAGTGAGAGGGGACAAGCTGAGACAAAGAGAGAGAGAGGGGACAAGCTGAGACATAGAGAGAGAGAGGGGACAAGCTGAGACATAGAGAGAGAGAGAGGGGACAAGCTGAGACATAGAGAGAGAGAGAGGGGACAAGCTGAGACATAGAGAGAGAGAGGGGACAAGCTGAGACATGGAGAGAGAGAGGGGACAAGCTGAGACATAGAGAGAGAGAGAGGGGACAAGCTGAGACATAGAGAGAGAGAGAGGGGACAAGCTGAGACATAGAGAGAGAGAGGGGACAAGCTGAGTTAGAGAGAGTGAGAGGGGACAAGCTGAGACAAAGAGAGAGAGAGAGGGGACAAGCTGAGACATAGAGAGAGAGAGATAGGGGACAAGCGGAGACATGGAGAGAGATAGGGGACAAGCTGAGACATAGAGAGAGAGGGGACAAGCTGAGACATAGAGAGAGAGAGGGGACAAGCTGAGACATAGAGAGAGAGAGAGAGAGGGGACAAGCTGAGACAAAGAGAGAGAGAGGGGACAAGCTGAGACATAGAGAGAGAGAGAGAGAGGACAAGCTGAGACATAGAGAGAGAGAGAGGGGACAAGCTGAGACATAGAGAGAGAGAGAGGGGACAAGCTGAGACATAGAGAGAGAGAGAGGGGACAAGCTGAGACATAGAGAGAGAGAGGGGACAAGCTGAGACATAGAGCGAGAGAGAGAGAGAGGACAAGCTGAGACATAGAGAGAGAGAGAGGGGACAAGCTGTGACATAGAGAGAGAGAGGGGACAAGCTGAGACATAGAGAGAGAGAGGGGACAAGCTGAGACATAGAGAGAGAGAGGGGACAAGCTGAGACATAGAGAGAGAGAGGGGACAAGCTGAGACATAGAGAGAGAGAGAGGGGACAAGCTGAGACAAAGAGAGAGAGAGGGGACAAGCTGAGACATAGAGAGAGAGAGGGGACAAGCTGAGACATAGAGAGAGAGAGAGGGGACAAGCTGAGACATAGAGAGAGAGAGGGGACAAGCTGAGACATAGAGAGAGAGAGAGGGGACAAGCTGAGACATAGAGAGAGAGAGAGGGGACAAGCTGAGACATAGAGAGAGATAGGGGACAAGCTGAGACATCGAGAGAGAGAGAGAGAGGACAAGCTGAGACATAGAGAGAGAGAGGGGACAAGCTGAGACATAGAGAGAGAGAGGGGACAAGCTGAGACATTGCGAGAGAGAGAGAGGGGACAAGCTGAGACATAGAGAGAGAGAGGGATCAAACTGAGACACAGAGAGAGAGGGGACAAGCTGAGACATAGAGAGAGAGAGGGGGGACAAGCTGAGACATAGAGAGAGAGAGAGGACAAGCTGAGACATGGAGAGAGAGAGAGGGGACAAGCTGAGACATAGAGAGAGAGAGAGGGGACAAGCTGAGACACAGAGAGAGAGAGAGGGGACAAGCTGAGACATAGAGAGAGAGAGAGAGGGGACAAGCTGAGACACAGAGAGAGAGAGGGGACAAGCTGAGACACAGAGAGAGAGAGAGGGGGCAAGCTGAGACACAGAGAGAGAGAGAGGGGACAAGCTGAGACACAGAGAGAGAGAGAGGAGATAACGCCTGAGAGAGAGTAAGAGAGACAACACCTGAGACAACACCTGAGGCAGAGAGAGAGGACAACACCTGAGACATAAACAGGTGATATCATCTGAGAGACAGACAGGTGCCAACACATGAGAAAGACACACAGATAGGACAACACCTGAGATAAAGAGCTGCCAAGATCTAACAAAGACACAGAGCTGCCAACACCAGAGAGAGAGGTGCAAACAACTAAGGGACACAGAGGAGTCCGTACCTGGGAGAGAGAAACTGAGCTGGTCATACCTGAGGGACACGGAGGTGGTAATACCTGAGGGACACGGAGGTGGTAATACCTGAGGGACACGGAGGTGGTAAAACCTGAGGGACACGGAGGTGGTAATACCTGAGAGACACGGAGGTGGTAATACCTGAGGGACACGGAGGTGGTAAAACCTGAGGGACACGGAGGTGGTAATACCTGAGGGACACGGAGGTGGTAATACCTGAGAGACACGGAGGTGGTAATACCTGAGGGACACGGAGGTGGTAATACCTGAGAGACACGGAGGTGGTAATACCTGAGGGACACGGAGTTGGTAATATCTGAGGGACACGGAGGTGGTAATACCTGAGGGACATGAAGGTGGTAATACCTGAGGCACACGCAGGTGGTAATACCTGAGGGACATGAAGGTGGTAATACCTGAGGGTCACGGAGGTGGTAATATCTGAGGGACACGGAGGTGGTAATACCTGAGAGACACGGAGGTGGTAAAACCTGAGGGACACGGAGGTGGTAATACCTGAGAGACACGGAGGTGGTAATACCTGAGGGACACGGAGGTGGTAATACCTGAGAGACACGGAGGTGGTAATACCTGAGGGACACGGAGTTGGTAATATCTGAGGGACATGGAGGTGGTAATACCTGAGGCACACGCAGGTGGTAATACCTGAGGGACATGGAGGTGGTAATACCTGAGGGGCACGAGGTGGTAATACCCGAGGAACACGAGGTGGTAATACCTGAGGGATACGGAGGCGGTAATACCTGAGAGACATGGAGGTGGTAATACCTGAGGGACACGGAGTTGGTAATATCTGAGGGACACGAGGTGGTAATACCTGAGGGATACGGAGGCGGTAATACCTGAGGGACACGGAGGTGGTAATACCTGAGGGACATGAGGTGGTAATACCCGAGGGACACGGAGGTGGTAATAGTTGAGGGTCACGTAGGTGGTAATACCCGAGGGACACGAGGTGGTAATACCTGAGGGACACGGAGGTTGTAATAGTTGAGGGTCACATAGGTGGTAATACCTGAGGGAAGCGGAGGTTGTAATACCTGAGGGACACAGAGGTGGTAATACTTGAGGGACACGGAGGTGGTAATACCTGAGGGACTCGGAGCTGGTAATACCTGAGGGACACGGAGGTGGTAATACCTGAGAGACTCGGAGGTGGTAATACCTGAGGGACACGGAGGTGGTAATACCTGAGGGAATCGGAGGTGGTAATACCTGAGGGACACGGAGGTGGTAATACCTGAGGGACACTGAGGTGGTAATACCTGAGGGATACGGAGGTGGTAATACCTGAGGGACATTGAGGTTGTAATACATGAGGGACACGGAGGTGGTAATACCTGTGGGACAATGAGGTGGTAATACCTGAGGGACACGGAGGTGGTAATACCTGAGGGACACGGAGGTGGTAATACCTGAGGGACGCGGAGGTGGTAATACCTGAGGGACATGGAGGTGTTAATATCTGAGGGACATTGAGGTGGTAATACCTGAGGGACACGGAGGTGGTAATACCTGAGGGACACGGAGGTGGTAATACCGGAGGGACATTGAGGTTGTAATACCTGAGGGACGCGGAGGTGGTAATACCTGAGGGACACGGAGGTGGTAATACCTGAGGGACATTGAGGTTGTAATACCTGAGGGACTCGGAAGTGGTAACACCTGAGGGACACGGAGATGGTACAACCTGAGGGACACGGAGGTGGTAATACTTGAGGGACACGGAGGTGGTAATACCTGAGGGACACGGAGGTGGTAATACCTGAGGGACACGGAGGTGGTATTACCTGAGGTACGCGGAGGTGGTAATACCTGAGGGACACGGAGGTGGTAATACCTGAGGGACATTGAGGTGGTAATACTTGGGGGATACGGAGGTGGTAATACCTGAGGGACACGGAGGTGGTAATACCTGAGGGATATGCAGGTGTTAATACCTGAGGGACACGGAGGTGGTAATACCTGAGGGACGCGGAGGTGGTAACATCTGAGGGACATTGAGGTGATAATACTTGAGGGATACGGAGGTGGTAATACCTGAGGGACACAGAGGTGGTAATACCTGAGGGACACGGAGGTGGTAATCCCTGAGGGGCACGGAGGTGGTAATACCTGAGGGACACGGAGGTGGTATTACCTGAGGGACACGGAAGTAGTAATATCTGAGGGACACGGAGGTGGTATTACCTGAGGGACGCGGAGGTGGTAATACCTGAAGGACACGCAGATGGGAATATCTGAGGGACACAGAGGTGGTAATACCTGAGGGACACGGAGGTGGTAATACCTGAGGGGCACGGAGGTGGTATTACCTGAGGGGCACGGTGGTGGTATTACCTGATGGACACGGAGGTGATATTACCTGAGGGACACGGAGGTGGTAATACCTGAGGGGCACGGAGGTGGTATTACCTGAGGGACACGGAGGTCGTATTACCTGAGGGGCACGGAGGTGGTATTACCTGAGGGGCACGGAGGTGGTAATACCTAAGGGGCACGGAGGTGGTATTACCTGAGGGACACGGAGGTGGTAATACCTGAGGGACACGGAGGTGGTAATACCTGAGGGGCACGGTGGTGGTATTACCTGAGGGACACGGAGGTGGTAATACCTAAGGGGCACGGAGATGGTAATACCTGAGGGACACGGAGGTGGTAATACCTGAGGGGCACGGAGGTGGTATTACCTGAGGGACACGGAGGTGGTAATACCTAAGGGGCACGGAGGTGGTAATACCTGAGTGACAAGGAGGTGGTAATACCTGAGGGACACGGAGGTGGTAATATGTGAGGGACATTGAGGTTTTAATACCTGAGGGACACGGATGTGGTAATACCTGAGGGACATTGAGGTGATAATACCTGAGGGATATGGAGGTGGTAATAGTTGAGGGACATTGAGGTGGTAATACCCGAGGGATGTGGATGTGGTAATACCTGAGGGACACGGAGGTGGTAATACCTGAGGGATACGGAGGTGGTAATAACTGAGGGACACGGAGATGGTGTTACCTGAGGGACACTGAGGTGGTAATAACTGAGAGACATGGAGGTGGTATTACCTGAGGGACACTGATGTGGTAATAACTGAGGGACACGGAGGTGGTATTACCTGAGGGACACTGAGGTGGTAATAACTGAGGGACACGGAGGTGGTAATACCCGAGGGGCACGGAGGTGGTATTACCTGAGGGACAAGGAAGTAGTAATATCTGAGGGACACGGAGGTGGTAAAAACTGAGGGAAACGGAGGTGGTAATACCTGAGGGACGCGGAGGTGGTAATACCAGAGGAACACGGAGGTGGTAACACCTAAGGGACATGGAGGTGGTCATACTTGAGGGACACGGAGGTGGTAATATCTGAGGGAAGCGGAGGTGGTAATACCTGAGGGACACGGAGGTGGTATTACCTGAGGGACGCGGAGGTAGTCATACCTGAGGGACATGGAGGTGGTATTACCTGGGGGATACGGAGGTGGCAATACCTGAGGGACACGGAGGTGGTAATACCTGAGGGACACGGAGGTGGTAATAACTGAGGGACACGGAGGTGGTGATAACTGAGGGACACGGAGGTGGTAATATTTGAGGGACATTGAGGTTGTAATACCTGAGAGACACGGAGGCGGTAATACCTGAGGGACACGGAGTTGGTAATATCTGAGGGACATGGAGGTGGTAATACCTGAGGCACATGCAGGTGGTAATACCTGAGGGACATGGAGGTGGTAATACCTGAGGGGCACGAGGTGGTAATACCCGAGGGACACGAGGTGGTAATACCTGAGGGATACGGAGGCGGTAATACCTGAGAGACACGGAGGTGGTAATACCTGAGGGACACGGAGGTGGTAATACCTGAGAGACACGGAGGTGGTAATACGTGAGGGACACGAGGTGGTAATACCTGAGGGACACGAGGTGGTAATACCCGAGGGACACGGAGGTGGTAATAGTTGAGGGTCACGTAGGTGGTAATACCCGAGGGACACGAGGTGGTAATACCTGAGGGACACGGAGGTTGTAATAGTTGAGGGTCACATAGGTGGTAATACCTGAGGGAAGCGGAGGTTGTAATACCTGAGGGACACAGAGGTGGTAATACTTGAGGGACAC
The DNA here is from genome assembly GCF_044704955.1 of Pristiophorus japonicus. Classification (NCBI taxonomy): domain Eukaryota; kingdom Metazoa; phylum Chordata; class Chondrichthyes; family Pristiophoridae; genus Pristiophorus; species Pristiophorus japonicus. The sequence goes on along the minus strand of NW_027254673.1, from coordinate 61,285 downwards.
GGAGGTGGTAATACCTGAGGGACTCGGAGCTGGTAATACCTGAGGGAAACGGAGGTGGTAATACCTGAGAGACTCGGAGGTGGTAATACCTGAGGGACACGGAGGTGGTAATACCTGAGGGAATCGGAGGTGGTAATACCTGAGGGACACGGAGGTGGTAATACCTGAGGGACACTGAGGTGGTAATACCTGAGGGATACGGAGGTGGTAATACCTGAGGGACATTGAGGTTGTAATACATGAGGGACACGGAGGTGGTAATACCTGTGGGACAATGAGGTGGTAATACCTGAGGGACACGGAGGTGGTAATACCTGAGGGACACGGAGGTGGTAATACCTGAGGGACACGGAGGTGGTAATACCTGAGGGACGCGGAGGTGGTAATACCTGAGGGACATGGAGGTGTTAATATCTGAGGGACATTGAGGTGGTAATACCTGAGGGACACGGAGGTGGTAATACCTGAGGGACACGGAGGTGGTAATACCGGAGGGACATTGAGGTTGTAATACCTGAGGGACGCGGAGGTGGTAATACCTGAGGGACACGGAGGTGGTAATACCTGAGGGACATTGAGGTTGTAATACCTGAGGGACTCGGAAGTGGTAACACCTGAGGGACACGGAGATGGTACAACCTGAGGGACACGGAGGTGGTAATACTTGAGGGACACGGAGGTGGTAATACCTGAGGGACACGGAGGTGGTAATACCTGAGGGACACGGAGGTGGTATTACCTGAGGTACGCGGAGGTGGTAATACCTGAGGGACACGGAGGTGGTAATACCTGAGGGACATTGAGGTGGTAATACTTGGGGGATACGGAGGTGGTAATACCTGAGGGACACGGAGGTGGTAATACCTGAGGGATATGCAGGTGTTAATACCTGAGGGACACGGAGGTGGTAATACCTGAGGGACGCGGAGGTGGTAACATCTGAGGGACATTGAGGTGATAATACTTGAGGGATACGGAGGTGGTAATACCTGAGGGACACAGAGGTGGTAATACCTGAGGGACACGGAGGTGGTAATCCCTGAGGGGCACGGAGGTGGTAATACCTGAGGGACATTGAGGTGATAATACCTGAGGGATATGGAGGTGGTAATAGTTGAGGGACATTGAGGTGGTAATACCCGAGGGATGTGGATGTGGTAATACCTGAGGGACACGGAGGTGGTAATACCTGAGGGATACGGAGGTGGTAATAACTGAGGGACACGGAGATGGTGTTACCTGAGGGACACTGAGGTGGTAATAACTGAGAGACATGGAGGTGGTATTACCTGAGGGACACTGATGTGGTAATAACTGAGGGACACGGAGGTGGTATTACCTGAGGGACACTGAGGTGGTAATAACTGAGGGACACGGAGGTGGTAATACCCGAGGGGCACGGAGGTGGTATTACCTGAGGGACAAGGAAGTAGTAATATCTGAGGGACACGGAGGTGGTAAAAACTGAGGGAAACGGAGGTGGTAATACCTGAGGGACGCGGAGGTGGTAATACCAGAGGAACACGGAGGTGGTAACACCTAAGGGACATGGAGGTGGTCATACTTGAGGGACACGGAGGTGGTAATATCTGAGGGAAGCGGAGGTGGTAATACCTGAGGGACACGGAGGTGGTATTACCTGAGGGACGCGGAGGTAGTCATACCTGAGGGACATGGAGGTGGTATTACCTGGGGGATACGGAGGTGGCAATACCTGAGGGACACGGAGGTGGTAATACCTGAGGGACACGGAGGTGGTAATAACTGAGGGACACGGAGGTGGTGATAACTGAGGGACACGGAGGTGGTAATATTTGAGGGACATTGAGGTTGTAATACCTGAGAGACACGGAGGCGGTAATACCTGAGGGACACGGAGTTGGTAATATCTGAGGGACATGGAGGTGGTAATACCTGAGGCACATGCAGGTGGTAATACCTGAGGGACATGGAGGTGGTAATACCTGAGGGGCACGAGGTGGTAATACCCGAGGGACACGAGGTGGTAATACCTGAGGGATACGGAGGCGGTAATACCTGAGAGACACGGAGGTGGTAATACCTGAGGGACACGGAGGTGGTAATACCTGAGAGACACGGAGGTGGTAATACGTGAGGGACACGAGGTGGTAATACCTGAGGGACACGAGGTGGTAATACCCGAGGGACACGGAGGTGGTAATAGTTGAGGGTCACGTAGGTGGTAATACCCGAGGGACACGAGGTGGTAATACCTGAGGGACACGGAGGTTGTAATAGTTGAGGGTCACATAGGTGGTAATACCTGAGGGAAGCGGAGGTTGTAATACCTGAGGGACACAGAGGTGGTAATACTTGAGGGACACGGAGGTGGTAATACCTGAGGGACTCGGAGCTGGTAATACCTGAGGGAAACGGAGGTGGTAATACCTGAGAGACTCGGAGGTGGTAATACCTGAGGGACACGGAGGTGGTAATACCTGAGGGAATCGGAGGTGGTAATACCTGAGGGACACGGAGGTGGTAATACCTGAGGGACACTGAGGTGGTAATACCTGAGGGATACGGAGGTGGTAATACCTGAGGGACATTGAGGTTGTAATACATGAGGGTCACGGAGGTGGTAATACCTGTGGGACAATGAGGTGGTAATACCTGAGGGACACGGAGGTGGTAATACCTGAGGGATACGGAGGTGGTAATACCTGAGGGACACGGAGGTGGTAATACCTGAGGGACGCGGAGGTGGTAATACCTGAGGGACATGGAGGTGTTAATATCTGAGGGACATTGAGGTGGTAATACCTGAGGGACACGGAGGTGGTAATACCTGAGGGACACGGAGGTGGTAATACCGGAGGGACATTGAGGTTGTAATACCTGAGGGACGCGGAGGTGGTAATACCTGAGGGACACGGAGGTGGTAATACCTGAGGGACATTGAGGTTGTAATACCTGAGGGACTCGGAAGTGGTAACACCTGAGGGACACGGAGATGGTACAACCTGAGGGACACGGAGGTGGTAATACTTGAGGGACACGGAGGTGGTAATACCTGAGGGACACGGAGGTGGTAATACCTGAGGGACACGGAGGTGGTATTACCTGAGGTACGCGGAGGTGGTAATACCTGAGGGACACGGAGGTGGTAATACCTGAGGGACATTGAGGTGGTAATACTTGGGGGATACGGAGGTGGTAATACCTGAGGGACACGGAGGTGGTAATACCTGAGGGATATGCAGGTGTTAATACCTGAGGGACACGGAGGTGGTAATACCTGAGGGACGCGGAGGTGGTAACATCTGAGGGACATTGAGGTGATAATACTTGAGGGATACGGAGGTGGTAATACCTGAGGGACACAGAGGTGGTAATACCTGAGGGACACGGAGGTGGTAATCCCTGAGGGGCACGGAGGTGGTAATACCTGAGGGACACGGAGGTGGTATTACCTGAGGGACACGGAAGTAGTAATATCTGAGGGACACGGAGGTGGTATTACCTGAGGGACGCGGAGGTGGTAATACCTGAAGGACACGCAGATGGGAATATCTGAGGGACACAGAGGTGGTAATACCTGAGGGACACGGAGGTGGTAATACCTGAGGGGCACGGAGGTGGTATTACCTGAGGGGCACGGTGGTGGTATTACCTGATGGACACGGAGGTGATATTACCTGAGGGACACGGAGGTGGTAATACCTGAGGGGCACGGAGGTGGTATTACCTGAGGGACACGGAGGTCGTATTACCTGAGGGGCACGGAGGTGGTATTACCTGAGGGGCACGGAGGTGGTAATACCTAAGGGGCACGGAGGTGGTATTACCTGAGGGACACGGAGGTGGTAATACCTGAGGGACACGGAGGTGGTAATACCTGAGGGGCACGGTGGTGGTATTACCTGAGGGACACGGAGGTGGTAATACCTAAGGGGCACGGAGATGGTAATACCTGAGGGACACGGAGGTGGTAATACCTGAGGGGCACGGAGGTGGTATTACCTGAGGGACACGGAGGTGGTAATACCTAAGGGGCACGGAGGTGGTAATACCTGAGTGACAAGGAGGTGGTAATACCTGAGGGACACGGAGGTGGTAATATGTGAGGGACATTGAGGTTTTAATACCTGAGGGACACGGATGTGGTAATACCTGAGGGACATTGAGGTGATAATACCTGAGGGATATGGAGGTGGTAATAGTTGAGGGACATTGAGGTGGTAATACCCGAGGGATGTGGATGTGGTAATACCTGAGGGACACGGAGGTGGTAATACCTGAGGGATACGGAGGTGGTAATAACTGAGGGACACGGAGATGGTGTTACCTGAGGAACACTGAGGTGGTAATAACTGAGAGACATGGAGGTGGTATTACCTGAGGGACACTGATGTGGTAATAACTGAGGGACACGGAGGTGGTATTACCTGAGGGACACTGAGGTGGTAATAACTGAGGGACACGGAGGTGGTAATACCCGAGGGGCACGGAGGTGGTATTACCTGAGGGACAAGGAAGTAGTAATATCTGAGGGACACGGAGGTGGTAAAAACTGAGGGAAACGGAGGTGGTAATACCTGAGGGACGCGGAGGTGGTAATACCAGAGGAACACGGAGGTGGTAACACCTAAGGGACATGGAGGTGGTCATACTTGAGGGACACGGAGGTGGTAATATCTGAGGGAAGCGGAGGTGGTAATACCTGAGGGACACGGAGGTGGTATTACCTGAGGGACGCGGAGGTAGTCATACCTGAGGGACATGGAGGTGGTATTACCTGGGGGATACGGAGGTGGCAATACCTGAGGGACACGGAGGTGGTAATACCTGAGGGACACGGAGGTGGTAATAACTGAGGGACACGGAGGTGGTGATAACTGAGGGACACGGAGGTGGTAATATTTGAGGGACATTGAGGTTGTAATACCTGAGAGACACGGAGGCGGTAATACCTGAGGGACACGGAGTTGGTAATATCTGAGGGACATGGAGGTGGTAATACCTGAGGCACATGCAGGTGGTAATACCTGAGGGACATGGAGGTGGTAATACCTGAGGGGCACGAGGTGGTAATACCCGAGGGACACGAGGTGGTAATACCTGAGGGATACGGAGGCGGTAATACCTGAGAGACACGGAGGTGGTAATACCTGAGGGACACGAGGTGGTAATACCTGAGAGACACGGAGGTGGTAATACGTGAGGGACACGAGGTGGTAATACCTGAGGGATACGGAGGCGGTAATACCTGAGGGACACGGAGGTGGTAATACCTGAGGGACACGAGGTGGTAATACCTCAGGGACACGGAGGTGGTAATACCTGAGGGACACGAGGTGGTAATACCCGAGGGACACGGAGGTTGTAATAGTTGAGGGTCACGTAGGTGGTAATACCCGAGGGACACGAGGTGGTAATACCTGAGGGACACGGAGGTTGTAATAGTTGAGGGTCACATAGGTGGTAATACCTGAGGGAAGCGGAGGTTGTAATACCTGAGGGACACAGAGGTGGTAATACTTGAGGGACACGGAGGTGGTAATACCTGAGGGACTCGGAGCTGGTAATACCTGAGGGACACGGAGGTGGTAATACCTGAGGGACACGGAGGTGGTAATATCTGAGGGACACGGAGGTGGTAATACCTGAGGGAATCGGAGGTGGTAATATCTGAGGGACACGGAGGTGGTAATACCTGAGAGACTCGGAGGTGGTAATACCTGAGGGACACGGAGGTGGTAATACCTGAGGGACACGGAGGTGGTACAACCTGAGGGACACGGAGGTAGTAATACCTGAGGGAATCGGAGGTGGTAATATCTGAGGGACACGGAGGTGGTAATACCTGAGGGACATTGAGGTTGTAATACCTGAGGGACAGGGAGGTGGTAATACCTGAGGGACGCGGAGCTGGTAACATCTGAGGGACATTGAGGTGGTAATACCTGAGGGACACGGAGGAGGTAATACCTGAGGGACACAGAGGTGGTAATACCTGAGGGACACTGAGGTGGTAATACCTGAGGGATACGGAGGTGGTAATACCTGAGGGACATTGAGGTTGTAATACATGAGGGACACGGAGGTGGTAATCCCTGTGGGACACTGAGGTGGTAATACCTGAGGGACACGGAGGTGGTAATACCTGAGGGACACGGAGGTGGTAATACCTGAGGGACACTGAGGTGGTAATATCTGAGAGACACGGAAGTAGTAATATCTGAGGGACACGGAGGTGGTATTACCTGAGGGACGCGGAGGTGGTAATACCTGAGGGACACGGAGGTGGTATTACCTGAGGGACGCGGAGGTAGTCATACCTGAGGGACATGGAGGTGGTATTACCTGGGGGATACGGAGGTGGTAATACCTGAGGGACACGGAGGTGGTAATACCTGAGGGGCATTGAGGTGGTAATACCTGAGGGACACGGAGGTGGTATTTCCTCAGGGACACGGAAGTAGTAATACCTGAGGGACATGGAGGTGGTAATACCTGAGGGACACGGAGGTGGCAATACCTGAGGGACACGGAGGTGGTAATACCTGAGGGACACGGAGGTGGTAATACCTGAGGGACACGGAGGTGGTAATACCTGAGGGACACGGAGGTGGTAATATCTGAGGGACACGAAGGTGTTAATACCTGAGGGACACGGAGGTGGTGATAACTGAGGGACACGGAGGTGGTAATATTTGAGGGACATTGAGGTTGTAATACCTGAGAGACACGGAGGTGGTAATACCTGAGGGACACGGAGTTGGTAATATCTGAGGGACATGGAGGTGGTAATACCTGAGGCACACGCAGGTGGTAATACCTGAGGGACATGGAGGTGGTAATACCTGAGGGGCACGAGGTGGTAATACCCGAGGGACACGAGGTGGTAATACCTGAGGGATACGGAGGCGGTAATACCTGAGAGACACGGAGGTGGTAATACCTGAGGGACACGAGGTGGTAATACCTGAGAGACACGGAGGTGGTAATACCTGAGGGACACGAGGTGGTAATACCTGAGGGATACGGAGGCGGTAATACCTGAGGGACACAGAGGTGGTAATACCTGAGGGACACGAGGTGGTAATACCTGAGGGACACGGAGGTGGTAATACCTGAGGGACACGAGGTGGTAATACCCGAGGGACACGGAGGTTGTAATAGTTGAAGGTCACGTAGGTGGTAATACCCGAGGGACACGAGGTGGTAATACCTGAGGGACACGGAGGTTGTAATAGTTGAGGGTCACATAGGTGGTAATACCTGAGGGAAGCGGAGGTTGTAATACCTGAGGGACACAGAGGTGGTAATACTTGAGGGACACGGAGGTGGTAATACCTGAGGGACTCGGAGCTGGTAATACCTGAGGGACACGGAGGTGGTAATACCTGAGAGACTCGGAGGTGGTAATACATGAGGGACACGGAGGTGGTAATACCTGAGGGACACGGAGGTGGTACAACCTGAGGGACACGGAGGTGGTAATACCTGAGGGAATCGGAGGTGGTAATATCTGAGGGACACGGAGGTGGTAATACCTGAGGGACATTGAGGTTGTAATACCTGAGGGACAGGGAGGTGGTAATACCTGAGGGACGCGGAGCTGGTAACATCTGAGGGACATTGAGGTGGTAATACCTGAGGGACACGGAGGAGGTAATACCTGAGGGACACGGAGGTGGTAATACCTGAGGGACAGCTGAGGTGGTAATACCTGAGGGATACGGAGGTGGTAATACCTGAGGGACATTGAGGTTGTAATACATGAGGGACACGGAGGTGGTAATCCCTGTGGGACACTGAGGTGGTAATACCTGAGGGACACGGAGGTGGTAATACCTGAGGGACACGGAGGTGGTAATACCTGAGGGACACTGAGGTGGTAATACCTGAGGGACACGGAAGTAGTAATATCTGAGGGACACGGAGTTGGTATTACCTGAGGGACGCGGAGGTGGTAATACCTGAGGGACACTGAGATGGGAATATCTGAGGGACACTGAGGTGGTAATACCTGAGGGACACAGAGGTGGTAATACCTGAGGGACGCGGAGGTGGTAATACCTGAGGGACATGGAGGTGGTGATACCTGAGGGACATTGAGGTTGTAATACCTGAGGGACAGGGAGGTGGTAATACCTGAGGGACGCGGAGGTGGTAACATCTGAGGGACACTGAGGTGGTAATACCTGAGGGACACGGAGGTGGTAATACCTGAGGGACTCGGAGGTGGTAATACCTGAGGGACACTGAGGTGGTAATACCTGAGGGATACGGAGGTGGTAATACCTGAGGGACATTGAGGTTGTAATACATGAGGGACACGGAGGTGGTAATACCTGTGGGACAATGAGGTGGTAATACCAGAGGGACACGGAGGTGGTAATACCTGAGGGACACGGAGGTGGTAATACCTGAGGGACGCGGAGGTGGTAATACCTGAGGGACATGGAGGTGTTAATATCTGAGGGACATTGAGGTGGTAATACCTGAGGGACACGGAGGTGGTAATACCTGAGGGACACGGAGGTGGTAATACCTGAGGGACATTGAGGTTGTAATACCTGAGGGACGCGGAGGTGGTAATACCTGAGGGACACGGAGGTGGTAATACCTGAGGGACATTGAGGTTGTAATACCTGAGGGACTCGGAAGTGGTAACACCTGAGGGACACGGAGATGGTACAACCTGAGGGACACGGAGGTGGTAATACTTGAGGGACACGGAGGTGGTAATACCTGAGGGACACGGAGGTGGTAATATCTGAGGGACACGAAGGTGTTAATACCTGAGGGACACGGAGGTGGTAATATCTGAGGGACACGGAGGTGGTAAAACCTGAGGGACACGGAGGTGGTAATACCTGAGAAACACGGAGGTGGTAATAACTGAGGGACACGGAGGTGGTGATAACTGATGGACACGGAGGTGGTAATATTTGAGGGACATTGAGGTTGTAATACCTGAGGGACACGGAGGTCGTAATACCTGAGAGACACGGAGGTGGTAATACCTGAGGGATACGGAGGTGGTAATAACTGAGAGACACGGAGGTGGTAATACCTGAGGGACACGGAGGTGGTAATACCTGAGAGACACGGAGGTGGTAATACCTGAGGGACACGGAGGTGGTAATACCTGAGAGACACGGAGGTGGTAATACCTGAGGGACACGGAGGTGGTAATAACTGAGAGACTCGGAGGTGGTCATACCTGAGAGACACGGAGGTGGTAATACCTGAAGGACACCGAAGTGGTAATACCTGATGGACACGGAGGTGGTAATACCTGAGGGACACGGAGGTGGTAATACCTGAAGGACACCGAGGTGGTAATACCTGAGGGACACGGAGGTGGCAATACCTGAGGGACACGGAGGTGGTAACACCTAAGGGACATGGAGGTGGTAATACCTGAGGGACACGGAGGTGGTCATACTTGAGGGACACAGAGGTGGTAAAATCTGAGGGAAGCGGAGGTGGCAATACCTGAGGGACACGGAGGTGGTAATACCTGAGGGACACTGAGGTGGAAATACCTGAGGGACATTGAGGTTGTAATACCTGAGGGACACGGAGGTGGTATTACCTGAGGGACACGGAAGTAGTAATACCTGAGGGACACTGAGGTGGTATTACCTGAGGGACATTGAGGTGGTAATACCTGAGGGAGACGGAGGTGGTAATACCTGAGGGACATTGAGGTGGTAATACCTGAGGGACACGGAGGTGGTATTACCTGAGGGACGCGGAGGTGGTAATACCTGGGGGATACGGAGGTGGTAATACCTGAGGGACACGGAGGTGTTAATACCTGAGGGATATGGAGCTGGTAATAACTGAGGGACACGGAGGTGGTAATACCTGAGGGACGCGGAGGTGGTAACATCTGAGGGACATTGTGGTGGTAATACTTGAGGGATACGGAGGTGATAATACCTGAGGGACACGGAGGTGGTAATACCTGAGGGACACGGAGGTGGTAATACCTGAGGGGCACGGAGGTGGTAATACCTGAGGGACACGGAGGTGGTATTATCTGAGGGACACGGAAGTAGTAATATCTGAGGGACACGGAGGTGGTATTACCTGAGGGACGCGGAGGTGGTGATACCTGAGGGACACGGAGGTGGTAATATCCGAGGGACACGGAGGTGGGAATATCCGAGGGACACGGATGTGGTAATACCTGAGGGACACAGAGGTGATAATACCTGAGGGTCACGGAGGTGGTAATACCTGAGAGACACGGAGGTGGTAATACCTGAGAGACACAGAGGTGGTAATACCTGAGAGACACGGAGGTGGTAATACCTGAGGGACACAGAGGTGATAATACCTGAGGGACACGGAGGTGGTAATATCCGAGAGACACGGAGGTGGTAATATCCGAGGGACACGGAGGTGGTAATACCTGAGGGACACAGAGGTGATAATACCTGAGGGACACGGAGGTGGTAATACCTGAGGGACACGGAGGTCGTAATACCTGAGGGACTCGGAGGTGGTAATACCTGAGAGACACGGAGGTGGTAATACCTGAGGGATACGGAGGTGGTAATACCTGAGAGACATGGAGGTGGTAATACCTGAGGGACATGGAGGTGGTAATACCTGAGGGACACGGAGGTGGTAATACCCGAGGGACACGGAGGTGGTAATACCTGAGGGACATGGAGGTGGTAATACCTGAGGGACACGGAGGTGGTAATATCTGAGGGACACGGAGGTGGTAATACCTGAGGGACATTGAGGTTGTAATACCTGAGGGACACGGAGGTGGTAATACCTGAGGGACACGGAGATGGTACAACCTGAGGGACACGGAGGTGGTAATACCTGAGGGGCACGGAGGTGGTATTACCTGAGGGGCACGGAGGTGGTAATACCTGAGGGGCACGGAGGTGGTATTACCTGCGGGACACGGAAGTAGTAATACCTGAGGGACATTGAGGTGGTAATACCTGGGGGATAAGGAGGTGGTAATACCTGAGGGACACGATGTGGTAATACCCGAGGGACACGAGGTGGTAATACCTGAGGGACACGGAGGTTGTAATAGTTGAGGGTCACGTAGGTGGTAATACCCGAGGGACACGAGGTGGTAATACCTGAGGGACACGGAGGTTGTAATAGTTGAGGGTCACGTAGGTGGTAATACCTGAGGGAAGCGGAGGTGGTAATACCTGAGGGACACGGAGGTGGTAATAACTGAGGGACACGGAGGTGGTAATACCTGAGGGACACGGAGGTGGTAATACCTGAGGGGCACGGAGGTGGTAATACCTGAGGGACATTGAGGTGGTAATACCTGAGGGACACGATGTGGTAATACCCGAGGGACACGAGGTGGTAATACCTGAGGGACACGGAGGTTGTAATAGTTGAGGGTCACGTAGGTGGTAATACCCGAGGGACACGAGGTGGTAATAACTGAGGGACACGGAGGTTGTAATAGTTGAGGGTCACGTAGGTGGTAATACCTGAGGGAAGCAGAGGTGGTAATACCTGAGGGACATGGAGGTGGTAATACCTGAGGGACACGGAGGTGGTAATACCTGAGGGACATGGAGGTGGTAATACCTGAGGGACACGGAGGTGGTAATACCCTAGGGACTCGGAGCTGGTATAACCTGAGGGACTCGGAGCTGGTAATACCTGAGGGACACGGAGGTGGTAATACCCTAGGGACTCGGAGCTGGTAATACCTGAGGGACACGGAGGTGGTAATACCTGAGGGACACAGAGGGGGTAATACCTGAGGGACACGGAGGTGGTAATACCTGAGGGAAGCGGAGGTGGTATTACCTGAGGGAAGCAGAGGTGGTAATACCTGAGGGACACTGTGTTGGTAATACCTGAGGGACACTGAGTTGGTAATACCTGAGGGACACGGAGGTGGTAATACCTGAGGGACACGGAGGTGGCAATACACGAGGGACACGGAGGTGGTAATACCCGAGGGAAGGGGAGGTGGTAATACCTGAGGGACACGGAGGTGGTAATACCCGAGGGAAGGGGAGGTGGTAATACCTGAGGGACACGGAGGTGGTAATAACTGAGGTACACAGAGGTGGTATTACCTGAGGGACACGGAGGTGGTAATACCTGAGGGACACGGAGGTGATAATACCTGAGGGACACGGAGGTGGTAATACCTGAGGGACACGGAGGTGGTAATACCTGAGGGACACAGAGGGGGTAATACCTGAGGGACACGGAGGTGGTAATACCTGAGGGAAGCGGAGGTGGTATTACCTGAGGGACACGGAGGTGGTAATACCTGAGGGACACGGAGGTGGTAATACCTGAGAGACTCGGAGGTGGTAATACCTGAGGGACACGGAGGTGGTAATACCTGAGGGACACGGAGGTGGTATTACCTGAGGGACACGGAAGTAGTAATACCTGAGGGACACGGAGGTGGTATTACCTGAGGGACGCGGAGGTAGTAATACCTGAGGGACATGGAGGTGGTATTACCTGGGGGACACGGAGGTGGTAATACCTGAGGGACACGGAGGTGGTAATACCTGAGGGGCACGGAGGTTGTAATACCTGAGGGACACGGAGGTGGTATTACCTGAGGGACACGGTAGGATTAATACCTGAGGGACACGGAGGTGGTAATATCTGAGGGAAGCGGAGGTGGTAATACCTGAGGGACACGGAGGTGGTAATATCTGAGGGACATGGAGGTGGTAATACCTGAGGGACACGGAGGTGGTAATACCTGAGGGACATGGAGGTGGTAATACCTGAGGGAAGCAGAGGTGGTAATACCTGAGGGACACGGAGGTGGTAATACATGAGAGACACGGAGGTGGTAATACCTGAGGGACACGGAGGTGGTGATACCTGAGGGACACGGAGGTGGTAATATTTGAGGGACATTGAGGTTGTAATACCTGAGGGACACGGAGGTCGTAATACCTGAGGGACTCGGAGGTGGTAATACCTGAGAGACACGGAGGTGGTAATACCTGAGGGATAGGGAGGTGGTAATACCTGAGGGACACTGAGGTGCTAATAACTGAGCGACACGGAGGTGGTAATACCTGAGGGACATGGAGGTGGTAATACCTGAGGGAAGCAGAGGTGGTAATACCTGAGGGACACGGAGGTGGTAATACCTGAGGGACGCGGAGGTGGTAATACCTGAGGGACACGGAGGTGGTAATACCTGAGAGACACGGAAGTGGTGATACCTGAGGGACACGGAGGTGGTAATATTTGAGGGACATTGAGGTTGTAATACCTGAGGGACACGGAGGTGGTAATACCTGAGGGACACGGAGGTGGTAATACCTGAGGGACACGGAGGTGGTGAAACCTGAGGGACACGGAGGTGGTGATACCTGAGGGACGCGGAGGTGGTAATACCTGAGGGACACGGAGGTGGTAATACCTGAGGGACATGTAGGTGGTAATACCTGAGGGACACGGAGGTGGTAATATTTGAGGGACATTGAGGTTGTAATACCTGAGGGACACGGAGGTGGTAATACCTGAGGGACACGGAGGTCGTAATACCTGAGGGACTCGGAGGTGGTAATACCTGAGAGACACGGAGGTGGTAATACCTGAGAGACTCGGAGGTGGTCATACCTGAGGGACACGGAGGTGGTCATACCTGAGGGACACGGAGGTGGCAATACCTGAGCACACGGAGGTGGTAATACCTGAGAGACACGGAGGTGGTAATACCTGAGGGATAGGGAGGTGGTAATACCTGAGGGACACGGAGGTGGTAATACCTGAGAGACACGGAGGTGGTAATACCTGAGAGACTCGGAGGTGGTAATACCTGAGGGACACGGAGGTGGTAACACCTAAGGGACATGGAGGTGGTAAGACCTGAGGGACACGGAGGTGGTAACACCGAAGGGACATGGAGGTGGTAATACCTGAGGGACACGGAGGTGGTAATACCTGAGGGACACGGAGGTGGCAATACCTGAGGGACACGGAGGTGGTAATACCTGAGGGACACGGAGGTGGTAACACCTAAGGGACATGGAGGTGGTAATACCTGAGGGACACGGAGCTGGTCATACTTGAGGGACACGGAGGTAGTAATATCTGAGGGAAGCGGAGGTGGTAATACCTGAGGGACACGGAGGTGGCAATACCTGAGGGACACGGAGGTGGTATTACCTGAGGGACACGGAGGTGGTAATACCTGAGGGACACGGAGGTGGTATTACCTGAGGGACGCGGAGGTAGTAATACCTGAGGGACATGGAGGTGGTATTACCTGGGGGACACGGAGGTGGTAATACCTGAGGGACACGGAGGTGGTAATACCTGAGGGACACGGAGGTGGTAATACCTGAGGGGCACGGAGGTGGTAATACCTGAGGGACACGGAGGTGGTAATACCTGAGGGACATGGAGGTGGTAATACCTGAGGGACACGGAGGTGGTATTATCTGAGGGACACGGAAGTAGTAATACCTGAGGGACACGGAGGTGGTAATATCTGAGGGACATGGAGGTGGTACTACCTGAGGGACACTGAGGTGCTAATAACTGAGGGACACGGAGGTGGTAATACCTGAGGGACATGGAGGTGGTAATACCTGAGGAAAGCAGAGGTGGTAATACCTGAGGGACATGGAGGTGGTAATACCAGAGGGAAGCAGAGGTGGTAATAGCTGAGGGACACGGAGGTGGTAATACCTGAGGGACACGGAGGTGGTAATACCTGAGGGAAGCAGAGGTGGTAATACCTGAGGGACACGGAGGTGGTAATACACGAGGGACACGGAGGTGGTAATACCTGAGGGACACGGAGGTGGTAATACCCGAGGGACACGGAGGTGGTAATAACTGAGGGACACGGAGGTGGTAAAACCTGAGGGACATGGAGGTGGTAATAGCTGAGGGACATTGAGGTTGTAATACCCGAGGGGCACGAAGATGGTATAACCTGAGGGACACTGAGGTGGTAATACCTGAGGGACATTGAGGTTGTAATACCTGAGGAACAGGGAGGTGGTAATACCTGAGGGACGCGGAGGTGGTAACATCTGAGGGACATTGAGGTGGTAATACCTGAGGGACACGGAGGTGGTAATACCTGAGGGACACGGAGGTGGTAATACCTGAGCGACACTGAGGTGGTAATACCTGAGGGATACGGAGGTGGTAATACCTGAGGGACATGGAGGTGGTAATACCTGAGGGACGCGGAGGTGGTAATACCTGAGAGACATGGAGGTGGTAATATCTGAGGGACATTGAGGTGGTAATACCTGAGGGACACGGAGGTGGTAATACCTGAGGGACGCGGAGCTGGTAATACCTGAGGGACACGGAGGTGGTAATACCTGAGGGACATTGAGGTTGTAATACCTGAGGGACTCGGAGGTGGTAATACCTGACGGACACGGAGATGGTACAACCTGAGGGACACGGAGATGGTACAACCTGAGGGACACGGAGGGGGTAATACCTGAGGGACACGGAGGTGGTATTACCTGAGCGACACGGAAGTACTAATACCTGAGGGACACGGAGGTGGTATTACCTGAGGGACGCGGAGGTGGTAATACCTGAGGGACACGGAGGTGGTAATACCTGAGGGACATTGAGGTGGTAATACCTGGGGTATACGGAGGTGGTAATACCTGAGGGACACGGAGGTGGTAATACCTGAGGGATATGGAGGTGTTAATACCTGAGGGTCACGGAGGTGGTAATACCTGAGGGACGCGGAGGTGGTAACATCTGAGGGACATTGAGGTGATAATACTTCAGGAATACGGAGGTGGTAATACCTGAGGGACACAGAGGTGGTAATACCTGAGGGACACGGAGGTGGTAATCCCTGAGGGGCACGGAGGTGGTAATACCTGAGGGACACGGAGGTGGTATTACCTGAGGGACACGGAAGTAGTAATATCTGAGGGACACGGAGGTGGTATTACCTGAGGGACGCGGAGGTGGTAATACCTGAGGGACACGGAGATGGGAATATCTGAGGGACACGGAGGTGGTAATACCTGAGGGACACGGAGGTGGTAATACCCGAGGGACACGGAGGTTGTAATACCTGAGGGATACGGAGGTGGTAATACCTGAGGGACACGGAGGTGGTAATACCTGAGGGATACGGAGGTGGTAATACCTGAGGGACACGGAGGTGGTAATACCTGAGGGATACGGAGGTGGTAATACCTGAGGGACGCGGAGGGGGTAATACCTGAGGGACATGGAGGTGGTAATACCTGAGGGACACGGAGGTGGTCATACTTGAGGGACACGTAGGTGGTAATACCTGAGGGACACGGAGGTGGTAATACCTGAGGGACACTGAGGTGGTAATACCTGAGGGACACGGAGGTGGTAATACCTGAGGGACGCGGAGGTGGTAATACCTGAGGGACATGGAGGTGGTAATACCTGAGGGACATTGAGGTTGTAATACCTGAGGGACAGGGAGGTGGTAATACCTGAGGGACGCGGAGGTGGTAACATCTGAGGGACATTGAGGTGGTAATAACTGAGGGACACGGTGGTGGTAATACCTGAGGGACACGGAGGTGGTAATACCTGAGGGACACTGAGGTGGTAATACCTGAGGGATACGGAGGTGGTAATACCTGAGGGACATTGAGGTTGTAATACATGAGGGACACGGAGGTGGTAATACCTGTGGACACTGAGGTGGTAATACCTGAGGGACACGGAGGTGGTAATACCTGTGGGACACGGAGGTGGTAATACCTGAGGGACACTGAGGTGGTAATACCTGAGGGACACGGAGGTGGTAATACCTGAGGGATGCGGAGGTGGTAATACCTGAGGGACATGGAGGTGGTAATACCTGAGGGACACGGAGGTGGTAATACCTGAGGGACACGGAGGTGGTATTACCTGAGGGACGCGGAGGTGGTAATACCTGAGGGACACGGAGGTGGTAATACCTGAGGGACATTGAGGTGGTAATACCTGGGGGATACGGTGGTGGTAATACCTGAGGGACACGGAGGTGGTAACATCTGAGGGACATTGAGGTGATAATACTTGAGGGATATGGAGGTGTTAATACCTGAGGGACACGGAGGTGGTAATACCTGAGGGACGCGGAGGTGGTAACATCTGAGGGACATTGAGGTGATAATACTTGAGGGATACGGAGGTGGTAATACCTGAGGGACACGGAGGTGGTAATCCCTGAGGGGCACGGAGGTGGTAATACCTGAGGGACACGGAGGTGGTATTACCTGAGGGACACGGAAGTATTAATATCTGAGGGACACGGAGGTGGTATTACCTGAGGGACGCGGAGGTAGTAATACCTGAGGGACACGGAGATGGGAATATCTGAGGGACACAGAATTGGTAATACCTGAGGGACACGGAGGTGGTAATACCCGAGGGACACGGAGGTGGTAGTACCTGAGGGACACGGAGGTGATAATATCTGAAGGAAGCGGAGGTGGTAATACCTGAGGTACACTGAGGTGGTCAAACCTGAGGGACACGGAGGTGGTAATACCTGAGGGATACGGAGGTGGTAATACCTGAGGGACACGGAGGTGATAATATCTGAAGGAAGCGGAGGTGGTAATACCTGAGGTACACTGAGGTGGTCATACCTGAGGGACACGGAGGTGGTAATACCTGAGGGACGCGGAGGTGGTAATACCTGAGGGACACGGAGGTGGTAATACCTGAGGGACACAGAGGTGGTAATACCTGAGGGACACGGAGGTGGTAGTACCTGAGGGACGCGGAGGTGGTAATACCTGAGGGACATGGAGGTGGGAATACCTCAGGGACATTGAGGTTGTAATACCTGAGGGACACGGAGGTGGTAATACCTGAGGGACACGGAGATGGCATTACCTGAGGGGCACGGAGGTGGTATTACCTGAGGGGCACGGCGGTGGTATTACCTGAGGGACACGGAGGTGATATTACCTGAGGGACACGGAGGTGGTAATACCTGAGGGGCACGGAGGTGGTATTACCTGAGGGGCACGGAGGTGGTATTACCTGAGGGGCACGGAGGTGGTAATACCTGAGGGACACGGAGGTGGTAATACCTGAGGGACACGGAGGTGGTATTACCTGAGGGACACGGAAGTAGTAATACCTGAGGGACACGGAGGTGGTAATATCTGAGGGACACGGATGTGGTATTACCTGAGGGGCACGGAGGTGGTATTACCTGAGGGGCACGGAGGTGGTAATACCTAAGGGGCACGGAGGTGGTATTACCTGAGGGACACGGAGGTGGTAATACCTGAGGGGCACGGAGTTGGTATTACCTGAGGGACACAGAGGTGGTAATACCTAAGGGGCACGGAGATGGTAATACCTGAGTGACACGGAGGTGGTAATACCTGAGGGACACGGATGTGGTATTACCTGAGGGGCACGGTGGTGGTATTACCTGAGGGACACGGAGGTGGTATTACCTGAGGGGCACGGAGGTGGTATTACCTGAGGGGCACGGAGGTGGTAATACCTAAGGGGCATGGAGGTGGTATTACCTGAGGGACACGGAGGTGGTAATACCTGAGGGACACGGAGGTGGTAATACCTGAGGGGCACGGAGTTGGTATTACCTGAGGGACACAGAGGTGGTAATACCTAAGGGGCACGGAGATGGTAATACCTGAGGGACATTGAGGTGGTAATACCTGAGGGATATGGAGGTGGTAATAGTTGAGGGACATTGAGGTGGTAATACCTGAGGGATATGGAGGTGGTAATACCTGAGGGACACGGAGGTGGTAATACCTGAGGGACATTGAGGTGGTAATACCTGAGGGACACGGAGGTGGTAATATGTGAGGGACATTGAGGTTTTAATACCTGAGGGACACGGATGTGGTAATACCTGAGGGACATTGAGGTGGTAATACCTGAGGGATATGGAGGTGGTAATAGTTGAGGGACATTGAGGTGGTAATACCTGAGGGATACGAAGGTGGTAATAACTGAGGGACACGGAGATGGTATTACCTGAGGGACACTGAGGTGGTAATAACTGAGAGACACGGAGGTGGTATTACCTGAGGGACACTGAGGTGGTAATAACTGAGGGACATGGAGGTGGTATTACCTGAGGGACACTGAGGTGGTAATAACTGAGGGACACTGAGGTGGTAATAACTGAGGGACACGGAGGTGGTAATACCCGAGGGGCACGGAGATGGTAATACCTGAGGGACACTGAGGTGGTAATAACTGAGGGACACGGATGTGGTATTACCTGAGAGACAATGAGGTGGTAATAACTGAGGGACATGGAGGTAGTAATAACTGAGGGACACGGTTGTGGTATTACCTGAGGGACACGGAGGTGGTAATAACTGAGGGACACGGAGGTGGTAATACCTGAGGCACACGGAGGTGGTAATACCCGAGGGGCACGGAGGTGGTATTACCTGAGGGACGCGGAGGTGGTAATACCAGAGGAACACGGAGGTGGTCATACTTGAGGGACACGGAGGTGGTAATATCTGAGGGAAGCGGAGTTGCTAATACCTGAGGGACACGGAGGTGGTCATACTTGAGGGACACGGAGGTGGTAATATCTGAGGGAAGCGGAGTTGGTAATACCTGAGGGACACGGAGGTGGCATTACCTGAGGGACGCGGAGGTAGTAATACCTGAGGGACATGGAGGTGGTATTACCTGGGGGATACGGAGGTGGTAATACCTGAGGGACACGGATGTGGTAATACCTGAGGGGCATGGAGGTGGTAATACCTGAGGGGCACGGAGGTGGTAATACCTGAGGGACACGGAGGTGGCAATACCTGAGGGACACGGAGGTGGTATTACCTCAGGGACACGGAGGTGGTAATACCTGAGGGACACGGAGGTGGTAATACCTGAGGGACACGGAGGTGGCAATACCTGAGGGACACGGAGGTGGTAATACCTGAGGGACGCGGAGGTGGTAATACCTGAGGGACATGGAGGTGGTAATACCTGAGGGACATTGAGGTTGTAATATCAAGGACACGGAGGTGGTAATACCTGAGGGGCACGGAGGTGGTATTACCTGAGGGACACGGAGGTGGTAATACCTGAGGGGCACGGAGGTGGTAATACCTGAGTGACACGGAGGTGGTAATACCTGAGGGACACGGAGGTGGTAATACCTGAGGGACATGGTGGTGGTAATACCTGAGGGACATTGAGGTTGTAATACCTGTGGGACACGGAGGTGGTAATACCTGAGGGGCACGGAGGTGGTATTACCTGAGGGACACGGAGGTGGTAATACCTGAGGGGCACGGAGGTGGTAATATCTGAGGGAAGCGGAGTTGGTAATACCTGAGGGACACGGAGGTGGTCATACTTGAGGGACACGGAGGTGGTAATATCTGAGGGAAGCGGAGTTGGTAATACCTGAGGGACACGGAGGTGGTATTACCTGAGGGACGCGGAGGTAGTAATACCTGAGGGACATGGAGGTGGTATTACCTGGGGGATACGGAGGTGGTAATACCTCAGGGACACGGAGGTGGTAATACCTGAGGGGCACGGAGGTGGTAATACCTGAGGGACACGGAGGTGGCAATACCTGAGGGACACGGAAGTATTATTACCTCAGGGACACGGAAGTAGTAATACCTGAGGGACACGGAGGTGGTAATACCTGAGGGACACGGAGGTGGCAATACCTGAGGGACACGGAGGTGGTAATACCTGAGGGACGCGGAGGTGGTAATACCTGAGGGACATGGAGGTGGTAATACCTGAGGGACATTGAGGTTGTAATATCTGAGGGACACGGAGGTGGTAATAACTGAGGGACATTGTGGTGGTAATACCTGAGGGATATGGAGGTGGTAATACCTGAGGGACACGGAGGTTGTGATACCTGAGGGACACGGAGGTGGTAATAACTGAGAGACACGGAGGTGGTAATAACTGAGGGACACGGAGGTGGTATTACCTGAGGGACACTGAGGTGGTAATACCTGAGGGACTCGGAGGTGGTAATACCTGAGGGACACGGAGGTGGTAATACCTGAGGGACACGGAGGTGGTAATAACTGAGGAACATTGTGGTGGTAATACCTGAGGGACTCGGAGGTGGTAATACCTGAGGGACACGGAGGTGGTAATACCTAAGGGGCACGGAGGTGGTATTACCTGAGGGACACGGAGGTGGTAATACCTGAGGGACACGGAGGTGGTAATACCTGAGGGGCACGGAGTTGGTATTACCTGAGGGACACAGAGGTGGTAATACCTAAGGGGCACGGAGATGGTAATACCTGAGGGACATTGAGGTGGTAATACCTGAGGGATATGGAGGTGGTAATAGTTGAGGGACATTGAGGTGGTAATACCTGAGGGATATGGAGGTGGTAATACCTGAGGGACACGGAGGTGGTAATACCTGAGGGACATTGAGGTGGTAATACCTGAGGGACACGGAGGTGGTAATATGTGAGGGACATTGAGGTTTTAATACCTGAGGGACACGGATGTGGTAATACCTGAGGGACATTGAGGTGGTAATACCTGAGGGATATGGAGGTGGTAATAGTTGAGGGACATTGAGGTGGTAATACCTGAGGGATATGGAGGTGGTAATACCTGAGGGACACGGAGGTGGTAATACCTGAGGGATACGAAGGTGGTAATAACTGAGGGACACGGAGATGGTATTACCTGAGGGACACTGAGGTGGTAATAACTGAGAGACACGGAGGTGGTATTACCTGAGGGACACTGAGGTGGTAATAACTGAGGGACATGGAGGTGGTATTACCTGAGGGACACTGAGGTGGTAATAACTGAGGGACACTGAGGTGGTAATAACTGAGGGACACGGAGGTGGTAATACCCGAGGGGCACGGAGATGGTAATACCTGAGGGACACTGAGGTGGTAATAACTGAGGGACACGGATGTGGTATTACCTGAGGGACAATGAGGTGGTAATAACTGAGGGACATGGAGGTAGTAATAACTGAGGGACACGGTTGTGGTATTACCTGAGGGACACGGAGGTGGTAATAACTGAGGGACACGGAGGTGGTAATACCTGAGGCACACGGAGGTGGTAATACCCGAGGGGCACGGAGGTGGCATTACCTGAGGGACGCGGAGGTGGTAATACCAGAGGAACACGGAGGTGGTCATACTTGAGGGACACGGAGGTGGTAATATCTGAGGGAAGCGGAGTTGCTAATACCTGAGGGACACGGAGGTGGTCATATTTGAGGGACAC
The DNA here is from genome assembly GCF_044704955.1 of Pristiophorus japonicus. Taxonomy (NCBI): domain Eukaryota; kingdom Metazoa; phylum Chordata; class Chondrichthyes; family Pristiophoridae; genus Pristiophorus; species Pristiophorus japonicus. Next base: position 39,088 of record NW_027254673.1, on the reverse strand, counting down.
GGAGGTGGTAATATCTGAGGGAAGCGGAGTTGGTAATACCTGAGGGACACGGAGGTGGTATTACCTGAGGGACGCGGAGGTAGTAATACCTGAGGGACATGGAGGTGGTATTACCTGGGGGATACGGAGGTGGTAATACCTGAGGGACACGGATGTGGTAATACCTGAGGGGCATGGAGGTGGTAATACCTGAGGGGCACGGAGGTGGTAATACCTGAGGGACACGGAGGTGGCAATACCTGAGGGACACGGAGGTGGTATTACCTCAGGGACACGGAGGTGGTAATACCTGAGGGACACGGAGGTGGTAATACCTGAGGGACACGGAGGTGGCAATACCTGAGGGACACGGAGGTGGTAATACCTGAGGGACGCGGAGGTGGTAATACCTGAGGGACATGGAGGTGGTAATACCTGAGGGACATTGAGGTTGTAATATCTGAGGGACACGGAGGTGGTAATACCTGAGGGGCACGGAGGTGGTATTACCTGAGGGACACGGAGGTGGTAATACCTGAGGGGCACGGAGGTGGTAATACCTGAGTGACACGGAGGTGGTAATACCTGAGGGACACGGAGGTGGTAATACCTGAGGGACATGGTGGTGGTAATACCTGAGGGACATTGAGGTTGTAATACCTGTGGGACACGGAGGTGGTAATACCTGAGGGGCACGGAGGTGGTATTACCTGAGGGACACGGAGGTGGTAATACCTGAGGGGCACGGAGGTGGTAATATCTGAGGGAAGCGGAGTTGGTAATACCTGAGGGACACGGAGGTGGTCATACTTGAGGGACACGGAGGTGGTAATATCTGAGGGAAGCGGAGTTGGTAATACCTGAGGGACACGGAGGTGGTATTACCTGAGGGACGCGGAGGTAGTAATACCTGAGGGACATGGAGGTGGTATTACCTGGGGGATACGGAGGTGGTAATACCTCAGGGACACGGAGGTGGTAATACCTGAGGGGCACGGAGGTGGTAATACCTGAGGGACACGGAGGTGGCAATACCTGAGGGACACGGAGGTGGTATTACCTCAGGGACACGGAAGTAGTAATACCTGAGGGACACGGAGGTGGTAATACCTGAGGGACACGGAGGTGGCAATACCTGAGGGACACGGAGGTGGTAATACCTGAGGGACGCGGAGGTGGTAATACCTGAGGGACATGGAGGTGGTAATACCTGAGGGACATTGAGGTTGTAATATCTGAGGGACACGGAGGTGGTAATAACTGAGGGACATTGTGGTGGTAATACCTGAGGGATATGGAGGTGGTAATACCTGAGGGACACGGAGGTTGTGATACCTGAGGGACACGGAGGTGGTAATAACTGAGAGACACGGAGGTGGTAATAACTGAGGGACACGGAGGTGGTATTACCTGAGGGACACTGAGGTGGTAATACCTGAGGGACTCGGAGGTGGTAATACCTGAGGGACACGGAGGTGGTAATACCTGAGGGACACGGAGGTGGTAATAACTGAGGAACATTGTGGTGGTAATACCTGAGGGACTCGGAGGTGGTAATACCTGAGGGACACGGAGGTGGTAATACCTGAGGGGCACGGAGGTGGTATTACCTGAGGGACACGGAGGTGGTAATACCCGAGGGACACGGAGGTGTTAATAACTGAGGGACACGGAGGTGGTATTACCTCAGGGACACGGAGGTGGTAATACCTGAGGGGCACGGAGGTGGTAATACCTGAGTGACACGGAGGTGGTAATACCTGAGGGACACGGAGGTGGTAATACCTGAGGGACATGGTGGTGGTAATACCTGAGTGACACGGAGGTGGTAATACCTGAGGGGCACGGAGGTGGTAATACCTGAGTGACACGGAGGTGGTAATACCTGAGGGACACGGAGGTGTTAATAACTGAGGGACACGGAGGTGGTAATACCTGAGGGACACGGAGGTGGTATTACCTGAGGGACATTGAGGTTGTAATACCTGTGGGACACGGAGGTGGTAATACCTGAGGGGCACGGAGGTGGTATTACCTGAGGGACACGGAGGTGGTAATACCTGAGGGGCACGGAGGTGGTAATATCTGAGGGAAGCGGAGTTGGTAATACCTGAGGGACACGGAGGTGGTCATACTTGAGGGACACGGAGGTGGTAATATCTGAGGGAAGCGGAGTTGGTAATACCTGAGGGACACGGAGGTGGTATTACCTGAGGGACGCGGAGGTAGTAATACCTGAGGGACATGGAGGTGGTATTACCTGGGGGATACGGAGGTGGTAATACCTGAGGGACACGGAGGTGGTAATACCTGAGGGGCACGGATGTGGTAATACCTGAGGGACACGGAGGTGGCAATACCTGAGGGACACGGAGGTGGTATTACCTCAGGGACACGGAAGTAGTAATACCTGAGGGACACGGAGGTGGTAATACCTGAGGGACACGGAGGTGGCAATACCTGAGGGACACGGAGGTGGTAATACCTGAGGGACGCGGAGGTAGTAATACCTGAGGGACATGGAGGTGGTAATACCTGAGGGACATTGAGGTTGTAATATCTGAGGGACACGGAGGTGGTAATACCTGAGGGACACGGAGGTGGTAATACCTGAGGGGCACGGAGGTGGTATTACCTGAGGGTCACGGAGGTGGTAATACCTGAGGGGCACGGAGGTGGTAATACCTGAGTGACACGGAGGTGGTAATACCTGAGGGACACGGAGGTGGTAATATGTGAGGGACATTGAGGTTGTAATACCTGAGGGACACAGAGGTGGTAATAACTGAGGGACATTGTGGTGGTAATACCTGAGGGATATGGAGGTGGTAATACCTGAGGGACACGGAGGTTGTGATACCTGAGGGACACGGAGGTGGTAATAACTGAGAGACACGGAGGTGGTAATAACTGAGGGACACGGAGGTGGTATTACCTGAGGGACACTGATTTGGTAATACCTGAGGGACTCGGAGGTGGTAATACCTGAGGGACACGGAGGTGGTAATACCTGAGGGACACGGAGGTGGTAATAACTGAGGAACATTGTGGTGGTAATACCTGAGGGACTCGGAGGTGGTAATACCTGAGGGACACGGAGGTGGTAATACCTGAGGGGCACGGAGGTGGTATTACCTGAGGGACACGGAGGTGGTAATACCCGAGGGATACGGAGGTGTTAATAACTGAGGGACACGGAGGTGTTAATACCTGAGGGACACGGAGGTGGTAACATCTGAGGGACACGGAGGTGGTAATACCTGAGGGACACAGAGGTGGTAATACCTGAGAGACACGGAGTTGGTAATACCTGAGGGACACGGAGGTGGTAATATTTGAGGGACATTGAGGTTGTAATACCTGAGGGACACGGAGGTCGTAATACCTGAGGGACTCGGAGGTGGTAATACCTGAGGGATACGGAGGTGGTAATACCTGAGGGACACGGAGGTGATAATACCTGAGGGACTCGGAGGTGGTAATACCTGAGGGACACGGAGGTGGTAATACCTGAGGGGCACGGAGGTGGTATTACCTGAGGGACACGGAGGTGGTAATACCCGAGGGACACGGAGGTGTTAATAACTGAGGGACACGGAGGTGTTAATACCTGAGGGACACGGAGGTGGTAACATCTGAGGGACACTGAGGTGGTAATAACTGAGGGACACGGAGGTGGTATTACCTGAGGGACACTGAGGTGGTAATAACTGAGGGACACGGAGGTGGTATTACCTGAGGGACACTGAGGTGGTAATAACTGAGGGACACTGAGGTGGTAATAACTGAGGGACACGGAGGTGGTAATACCCGAGGGGCACGGAGGTGGTAATACCTGAGGGACACTGAGGTGGTAATAACTGAGGGACACGGATGTGGTATTACCTGAGGGACACTGAGGTGGTAATGACTGAGGGACACGGAGGTGGTAATACCTGAGGGACACGGAGGTGGTAATACCCGAGGGGCACGGAGGTGGTAATACCTGAGGGACACGGAGGTGGTATTACCTGAGGGACACGGAAGTAGTAATATCTGAGGGACACGGAGGTGGTAATAACTGAGGGACACAGAGGTGGTAATACCTGAGGGACACGGAGGTGGTAATACCCGAGGGGCACGGAGGTGGTATTACCTGAGGGACGCGGAGGTGGTAATACCAGAGGAACACGGAGGTGGTCATACTTGAGGGACACGGAGGTGGTAATATCTGAGGGAAGCGGAGTTGGTAATACCTGAGGGACACGGAGGTGGTCATACTTGAGGGACACGGAGGTGGTAATATCTGAGGGAAGCGGAGTTGGTAATACCTGAGGGACACGGAGGTGGTATTACCTGAGGGACGCGGAGGTAGTAATACCTGAGGGACATGGAGGTGGTATTACCTGGGGGATATGGAGGTGGTAATACCTGAGGGACACGGAGGTGGTAATACCTGAGGGGCATGGAGGTGGTAATACCTGAGGGGCACGGAGGTGGTAATACCTGAGGGACACGGAGGTGGCAATACCTGAGGGACACTGAGGTGGTATTACCTCAGGGACACGGAAGTAGTAATACCTGAGGGACACGGAGGTGGTAATACCTGAGGGACACGGAGATGGTAATACCTGAGGGACACGGAGGTGGCAATACCTGAGGGACACGGAGGTGGTAATACCTGAGGGACGCGGAGGTGGTAATACCTGAGGGACGTGGAGGTGGTATTACCTGAGGGACACGGAGGTGGTAATACCTGAGGGGCACGGAGGTGGTAATACCTGAGTGACACGGAGGTGGTAATACCTGAGGGAGACGGAGGTGGTAATACCCGAGGGAGACGGAGGTGGTAATATCTGAGGGAGACGGAGGTGGTAATACCTGAGGGACGCGGAGGTGTTAATACCTGAGGGACACGGAGGTGGTATTACCTGAGGGACGCGGAGGTAGTAATACCTGAGGGACATGGAGGTGGTATTACCTGGGGGATATGGAGGTGGTAATACCTGAGGGACACGGAGGTGGTAATACCTGAGGGGCATGGAGGTGGTAATACCTGAGGGGCACGGAGGTGGTAATACCTGAGGGACACGGAGGTGGTAATACCTGAGGGACACGGAGGTGGTAATACCTGAGGGACACGGAGTTGGTAATACCTGAGGGACACGGAGGTGGTAATATTTGAGGGACATTGAGGTTGTAATACCTGAGGGACACGGAGGTCGTAATACCTGAGGGACTCGGAGGTGGTAATACCTGAGGGATACGGAGGTGGTAATAACTGAGGGACACGGAGGTGGTAATACCTGAGGGATACGGAGGTGGTAATACCTGAGGGACACGGAGGTGGTAATACCTGAGGGACATTGAGGTGGTAATACTTGAGGGATACGGAGGTGGTAATACCCGAGGGAGACGGAGGTGGTAATATCTGAGGGAGACGGAGGTGGTAATACCTGAGGGACGCGGAGGTGTTAATACCTGAGGGACATGGAGGTGGTAATACCTGAGGGACATTGAGGTTGTAATACCTGAGGGACACGGAGTTGGTAATACCTGAGGGACATTGAGGTTGTAATACCTGAGGGACACGGAGTTGGTAATACCTGAGGGACACGGAGATGGTATTACCTGAGGGGCACGGAGGTGGTATTACCTGAGGGGCACGGAGGTGGTATTACCTGAGGGGCACAGAGGTGGTAATACCTGAGGGGCATTGTGGTGGTAATACCTGAGGGATATGGAGGTGGTAATAGTTGAGGGACATTGAGGTGGTAATACCTGAGGGATATGGAGGTGGTAATACCTGAAGGACAAGGAGGTTGTAATAACTGAAGGATACGGAGGTGGTAATACCTGAGGGACACGGAGATGGTATTACCTGAGGGATATGGAGGTGGTAATACCTGAGAGACACGGAGGTGGTAATAACTGAGGGACACGGAGGTGGTATTACCTGAGGGACACTGAGGTGGTAATACCCGAGGGGCACGGAGGTGGTAATACCTGAGGGGCACGGAGGTGGTAATACCTGAGGGGCACGGAGGTGGTAATACCTGAGGGACACGGAGGTGGTAATACCTGAGGGACACGGAGGTGGTAATACCTGAGGGACACGGAGGTGGTAATACCTGAGGGACACGGAGGTGGTAACATCTGAGGGACACGGAGGTGGTAATACCTGAGGGACACGGTGGTGGTAATAACTGTGGGTCACGGAGGTGTTAATACCTGAGGGACACGGAGGTGGTAACATCTGAGGGACACGGAGGTGGTAATACCTGAGGGACACGGAATTGGTAATACGTGAGGGACACGGAGGTGTTAATAACTGAGGGACACGGAGGTGGTGACATCTGAGGGACACGGAGGTGGTAATATTTGAGGGACATTGAGGTTGTAATACCTGAGGGACACGGTGGTGGTAATACCTGAGAGACACGGAATTGGTAATAACTGAGGGACACGGAGGTGGTGATACCTGAGGGACACGGAGGTGGTGACATCTGAGGGACACGGAGGTGGTAATATTTGAGGGACATTGAGGTTGTAATACCTGAGGGACACGGAGGTGGTAATAACTGAGAGACACGGAGGTGGTAATACCTGAGGGACGCGGAGGTGGTAATACCTGAGGGACGCGGAGGTGGTAATATTTGAGGGACATTGAGGTTGTAATACCTGAGGGACACGGAGGTCGTAATACCTGAGGGACTCGGAGGTGGTAATACCTGAGAGACACGGAGGTGGTAATACCTGAGGGATACGGAGGTGGTAATAACTGAGAGACACGGAGGTGGTAATACCTGAGGGACACGGAGGTGGTAATACCTGAGGGACACAGAGGTGATAATACCTGAGGGACACCGAGGTGGTAATCCCTGAGGGACACGGAGGTGGTAATATTTGAGGGACATTGAGGTTGTAATACCTGAGGGACACGGAGGTCGTAATACCTGAGGGACTCGGAGGTGGTAATACCTGAGGGATACGGAGGTGGTAATACCTGAGGGACACGGAGGTGGTAATACCTGAGGCATACGGAGGTGGTAATACCTGAGGGACACGGAGGTGGTAATACCTGAGGGACATTGAGGTGGTAATACTTGAGGGATACGGAGGTGGTAATACCCGAGGGAGACGGAGGTGGTAATATCTGAGGGAGACGGAGGTGGTAATACCTGAGGGACGCGGAGGTGTTAATACCTGAGGGACATGGAGGTGGTAATACCTGAGGGACATTGAGGTTGTAATACCTGAGGGACACGGAGTTGGTAATACCTGAGGGACACGGAGATGGTATTACCTGAGGGGCACGGAGGTGGTATTACCTGAGGGGCACGGAGGTGGTATTACCTGAGGGGCACAGAGATGGTAAAACCTGAGGGGCATTGTGGTGGTAATACCTGAGGGATATGGAGGTGGTAATAGTTGAGGGACATTGAGGTGGTAATACCTGAGGGATATGGAGGTGGTAATACCTGAGGGACACGGAGGTTGTAATACCTGAGGGATACGGAGGTGGTAATACCTGAGGGACACGGAGATGATATTACCTGAGGGATATGGAGGTGGTAATACCTGAGAGACACGGAGGTGGTAATAACTGAGGGACACGGAGGTGGTATTACCTGAGGGACACTGAGGTGGTAATACCCGAGGGGCACGGAGGTGGTAATACCTGAGGGGCACGGAGGTGGTAATACCTGAGGGGCACGGAGGTGGTAATACCTGAGGGACACGGAGGTGGTAACATCTGAGGGACACGGAGGTAGTAATACCTGAGGGACACGGTGGTGGTAATAACTGAGGGACACGGAGGTGTTAATACCTGAGGGACACGGAGGTGGTAACATCTGAGGGACACGGAGGTGGTAATATTCGAGGGACATTGAGGTTGTAATACCTGAGGGACACGGTGGTGGTAATACCTGAGAGACACGGAATTGGTAATAACTGAGGGACACGGAGGTGGTGATACCTGAGGGACACGGAGGTGGTGACATCTGAGGGACACGGAGGTGGTAATATTTGAGGCACATTGAGGTTGTAATACCTGAGGGACACGGTGGTGGTAATACCTGAGAGACACGGAATTGGTAATAACTGAGGGACACGGAGGTGGTGATACCTGAGGGACACGGAGGTGGTAATATTTGAGGGACATTGAGGTTGTAATACCTGAGGGACACGGAGGTCGTAATACCTGAGGGACTCGGAGGTGGTAATACCCGAGAGACACGGGGGTGGTAATACCTGAGGGATACGGAGCTGGTAATAACTGAGAGACACGGAGGTGGTAATACCTGAGGGACGCGGAGGTGGTAATACCTGAGGGACGTGGAGGTGGTAATATTTGAGGGACATTGAGGTTGTAATACCTGAGGGACACGGAGGTCGTAATACCTGAGCGACTCGGAGGTGGTAATACCTGAGAGACACGGAGGTGGTAATACCTGAGGGATACGGAGGTGGTAATAACTGAGAGACACGGAGGTGGTAATACCTGAGGGACATAGAGGTGATAATACCTGAGGGACACCGAGGTGGTAATCCCTGAGGGACACGGAGGTGGTAACACCTAAGGGACATGGAGGTGGTAATACCTGAGGGACACGGAGCTGGTCATACTTGAGGGACACGGAGGTGGTAATATCTGAGGGAAGCGGAGGTGGTAATACCTGAGGGACACGGAGGTGGTAATACCTGAGGGACACTGAGGTGGTAATACCTGTGGGACGCGGAGGTGGCAATACCTGAGGGACATGGAGGTGGTAATACCTGAGGGACATTGAGGTTGTAATACCTGAGGTACACGGAGGTGGTAATACCTGAGGGACACGGAGATGGTACAACCTGAGGGACACGGAGGTGGTAATACCTGAGGGGCACGGAGGTGGTAATACCTGAGGGGCACGGAGGTGGTATTACCTGAGGGACACGGAGGTGGTAATACCTGAGGGACACGGAAGTGGTAATACCTGAGGGACACGGAGGTGGTAATATCTGAGGGAAGCGGAGGTGGTAATACCTGAGGGACACGGAGGTGGTAATACCCGAGGGACACGGAGGTGGTAATACCTGAGGGACACGAAGGTGGTAATATCTGAGGGAAGCGGAGCTGGTAATACCTGAGGGACATTGAGGTGGTAATACCTGAGGCACACGGAGGTGGTAATACCTGAGCGACGCGGAGGTGGTAACATCTGAGGGACATTGAGGTGGTAATACCTGAGGGACACGGAGGTGGTAATACCTGAAGGACACCGAGGTGGTAATACCTGAGGGACACGGAGGTGGCAATACCTGAGGGACACGGAGGTGGTAATACCTGAGGGACACGGAGGTGGTAATACCTGAAGGACACCGAGGTGGTAATACCTGAGGGACATGGAGGTGGCAATACCTGAGGGACACGGAGGTGGTAATACCTGAGGGACACGGAGGTGGTAATACCTGAGGGACACGGAGCTGGTCATACTTGAGGGACACGTAGGTGGTAATATCTGAGGGAAGCGGAGGTGGTAATACCTGAGGGACACGGAGGTGGCAATACCTGAGGGACACGGAGGTGGTACAAACTGAGGGACACGGAGGTGGTAATACCTGAGGGACACGGAGGTGGTAACATCTGAGGGACACGGAGGTGGTAATACCTGAGGGATACGGAGCTGGTAATAACTGAGAGACACGGAGGTGGTAATACCTGAGGGACGCGGAGTTGGTAATACCTGAGGGACGCGGAGGTGGTAATATTTGAGGGACATTGAGGTTGTAATACCTGAGGGACACGGAGGTCGTAATACCTGAGCGACTCGGAGGTGGTAATACCTGAGAGACACGGAGGTGGTAATACCTGAGGGATACGGAGGTGGTAATAACTGAGAGACACGGAGGTGGTAATACCTGAGGGACACGGAGGTGGTAATACCTGAGGGACATAGAGGTGATAATACCTGAGGGACACCGAGGTGGTAATCCCTGAGGGACACGGAGGTGGTAACACCTAAGGGACATGGAGGTGGTAATACCTGAGGGACACGGAGCTGGTCATACTTAAGGGACACGGAGGTGGTAATATCTGAGGGAAGCGGAGGTGGTAATACCTGAGGGACACGGAGGTGGTAATACCTGAGGGACACTGAGGTGGTAATACCTGTGGGACGCGGAGGTGGCAATACCTGAGGGACACGGAGGTGGTAATACCTGAGGGACACTGAGGTGGTAATACCTGTGGGACGCGGAGGTGGCAATACCTGAGGGACAAGAAGGTGGTAAAACCTGAGGGACATTGAGGTTGTAATACCTGAGGGACACGGAGGTGGTAATACCTGAGGGACACGGAGATGGTACAACCTGAGGGACACGGAGGTGGTAATACCTGAGGGGCACGGAGGTGGTAATACCTGAGGGGCACGGAGGTGGTATTACCTGAGGGACACGGAGGTGGTAGTACCTGAGGGACACGGAAGTGGTAATACCTGAGGGACACGGAGGTGGTAATATCTGAGGGAAGCGGAGGTGGTAATACCTGAGGGACACGGAGGTGGTAATACCTGAGGTACACGGAGGTGGTAATACCTGAGGCACACGGAGGTGGTAATACCTGAGCGACGCGGAGGTGGTAACATCTGAGGGACATTGAGGTGGTAATACCTGAGGGACACGGAGGTGGTAATACCTGAAGGACACCGAGGTGGTAATACCTGAGGGACACGGAGGTGGCAATACCTGAGGGACACGGAGGTGGCAATACCTGAGGGACACGGAGGTGGCAATACCTGAGGGACACGGAGGTGGTAATACCTGAGGGACACGGAAGTGGTAATACCTGAGGGACATTGAGGTGATAATACCTGAGGGACACGGAGGTGGTAATACCTGAAGGACACCGAGGTGGTAATACCTGAGGGACACGGAGGTGGCAATACCTGAGGGACACGGAGGTGGTAATACCTGAGGGACACGGAGGTGGTAATACCTGAGGGACACGGAGCTGGTCATACTTGAGGGACACGAAGGTGGTAATATCTGAGGGAAGCGGAGGTGGTAATACCTGAGGGACACGGAGGTGGCAATACCTGAGGGACACGGAGGTGGTACAAACTGAGGGACACGGAGGTGGTAATACCTGAGGGACACGGAGGTGGTAACATCTGAGGGACACGGAGGTGGTAATACCTGAGGGACACGGAATTGGTAATACGTGAGGGACACGGAGGTGTTAATAACTGAGGGACACGGAGGTGGTGACATCTGAGGGACACGGAGTGGTAATATTTGAGGGACATAGAGGTTGTAATACCTGAGGGACACGGTGGTGGTAATACCTGAGAGACACGGAATTGGTAATAACTGAGGGACACGGAGGTGGTGATACCTGAGGGACATGGAGGTGGTGACATCTGAGGGACACGGAGGTGGTAATATTTGAGGGACATTGAGGTTGTAATACTTGAGGGGCATGGAGGTGGTAATAACTGAGAGACACGGAGGTGGTAATACCTGAGGGACGCGGAGGTGGTAATATTTGAGGGACATTGAGGTTGTAATACCTGAGGGACACGGAGGTCGTAATACCTGAGGGACTCGGAGGTGGTAATACCTGAGAGACACGGAGGTGGTAATACCTGAGGGATACGGAGGTGGTAATAACTGAGAGACACGGAGGTGGTAATACCTGAGGGACACGGAGGTGGTAATACCTGAGGGACACAGAGGTGATAATACCTGAGGGACACCGAGGTGGTAATCCCTGAGGGACACGGAGGTGGTAATATTTGAGGGACATTGAGGTTGTAATACCTGAGGGACACGGAGGTCGTAATACCTGAGGGACTCGGAGGTGGTAATACCTGAGGGATACGGAGGTGGTAATACCTGAGGGACACGGAGGTGGTAATACCTGAGGGACATTGAGGTGGTAATACTTGAGGGATACGGAGGTGGTAATACCCGAGGGAGACGGAGGTGGTAATATCTGAGGGAGACGGAGGTGGTAATACATGAGGGACGCGGAGGTGGTAATACCTGAGGGACATGGAGGTGGTAATACCTGAGGGACATTGAGGTTGTAATACCTGAGGGACACGGAGTTGGTAATACCTGAGGGACACGGAGATGGTATTACCTGAGGGGCACGGAGGTGGTATTACCTGAGGGGCACGGAGGTGGTATTACCTGAGGGGCACAGAGGTGGTAAAACCTGAGGGGCATTGTGGTGGTAATACCTGAGGGATATGGAGGTGGTAATAGTTGAGGGACATTGAGGTGGTAATACCTGAGGGATATGGAGGTGGTAATACCTGAGGGACACGGAGGTTGTAATACCTGAGGGATACGGAGGTGGTAATACCTGAGGGACACGGAGATGATATTACCTGAGGGATATGGAGGTGGTAATACCTGAGAGACACGGAGGTGGTAATAACTGAGGGACACGGAGGTGGTATTACCTGAAGGACACTGAGGTGGTAATACCCGAGGGGCAAGGAGGTGGTAATACCTGAGGGGCACGGAGGTGGTAATACCTGAGGGACACGGAGGTGGTAACATCTGAGGGACACGGAGGTAGTAATACCTGAGGGACACGGTGGTGGTAATAACTGAGGGACACGGAGGTGTTAATACCTGAGGGACACGGAGGTGGTAACATCTGAGGGACACGGAGGTGGTAATACCTGAGGGACACGGAATTGGTAATACCTGAGGGACACGGAGGTGTTAATAACTGAGGGACACGGAGGTGGTGACATCTGAGGGACACGGAGGTGGTAATATTCGAGGGACATTGAGGTTGTAATACCTGAGGGACACGGTGGTGGTAATACCTGAGAGACACGGAATTGGTAATAACTGAGGGACACGGAGCTGGTGATACCTGAGGGACACGGAGGTGGTGACATCTGAGGGACACGGAGGTGGTAATATTTGAGGGACATTGAGGTTGTAATACCTGAGGGACACGGTGTTGTTAATACCTGAGAGACACGGAATTGGTAATAACTGAGGGACACGGAAGTGGTGATACCTGAGGGACACGGAGGTGGTAATATTTGAGGGACATTGAGGTTGTAATACCTGAGGGACACGGAGGTCGTAATACCTGAGGGACTCGGAGGTGATAATACCTGAGAGACACGGAGGTGGTAATACCTGAGGGATACGGAGGTGGTAATAACTGAGAGACACGGAGGTGGTAATACCTGAGGGACGCGGAGGTGGTAATACCTGAGGGACGCGGAGGTGGTAATATTTGAGGGACATTGAGGTTGTAATACCTGAGGGACACGGAGGTCGTAATACCTGAGGGACTCGGAGGTGGTAATAACTGAGAGACACGGAGGTGGTAATACCTGAGGGACACGGAGGTGGTAATACCTGAGGGACATAGAGGTGATAATACCTGAGGGACACCGAGGTGGTAATCCCTGAGGGACACGGAGGTGGTAACACCTAAGGGACATGGAGGTGGTAATACCTAAGGGACACGGAGCTGGTCATACTTGAGGGACACGGAGGTGGTAATATCTGAGGGAAGCGGAGGTGGTAATATCTGAGGGAAGCGGAGCTGGTAATACCTGAGGGACACGGAGGTGGTAATACCTGAGGGACATTGAGGTTGTAATACCTGAGGGACACGGAGGTGGTAATACCTGAGGGACACGGAGGTGGTAATACCTGAGGGACACGGAGGTGGTAATATCTGAGGGAAGCGGAGGTGGTAATACCTGAGGGACACGGAGGTGGTAATACCTGAGGTACACGGAGGTGGTAATACCTGAGGGACACGGAGGTGGTAATATCTGAGGGAAGCGGAGCTGGTAATACCTGAGGGACACGGAGATGGTACAACCTGAGGGACACGGAGGTGGTAATACCTGAGGGGCACGGAGGTGGTAATACCTGAGGGACATTGAGGTTGTAATACCTGAGGGACACGGAGGTGGTAATACCTGAGGGACACGGAGATGGTACAACCTGAGGGACACGGAGGTGGTAATACCTGAGGGGCACGGAGGTGGTAATACCTGAGGGGCACGGAGGTGGTATTACCTGAGGGACACGGAGGTGGTAATACCTGAGGGACACGGAAGTGGTAATACCTGAGGGACACGGAGGTGGTAATATCTGAGGGAAGCGGAGGTGGTAATACCTGAGGGACACGGAGGTGGTAATACCTGAGGTACACGGAGGTGGTAATACCTGAGGGACACGGAGGTGGTAATATCTGAGGGAAGCGGAGCTGGTAATACCTGAGGGACATTGAGGTGGTAATACCTGAGGCACACGGAGGTGGTAATACCTGAGCGACGCGGAGGTGGTAACATCTGAGGGACATTGAGGTGGTAATGCCTGAGGGACACGGAGGTGGTAATACCTGAAGGACACCGAGGTGGTAATACCTGAGGGACACGGAGGTGGCAATACCTGAGGGACACGGAGGTGGTAATACCTGAGGGACACGGAGGTGGTAATACCTGAGGGACATTGAGGTGGTAATACCTGAGGGACACGGAGGTGGTAATACCTGAAGGACACCGAGGTGGTAATACCTGAGGGACACGGAGGTGGCAATACCTGAGGGACACGGAGGTGGTAATACCTGAGGGACACGGAGCTGGTCATACTTGAGGGACACGGAGGTGGTAATATCTGAGGGAAGCGGAGGTGGTAATACCTGAGGGACACGGAGGTGGCAATACCTGAGGGACACGGAGGTGGTACAAACTGAGGGACACGGAGGTGGTAATACCTGAGAGACTCGGAGGTGGTAATACCTGAGGGGCACGGAGGTGGTAATACCTGAGGGACATTGAGGTGGTAATACTTGAGGGATACGGAGGTGGTAATACCCGAGGGAGACGGAGGTGGTAATATCTGAGGGAGACGGAGGTGGTAATACCTGAGGGACGCGGAGGTGGTAATACCTGAGGGACATGGAGGTGGTAATACCTGAGGGACATTGAGGTTGTAATACCTGAGGGACACGGAGTTGGTAATACCTGAGGGACACGGAGATGGTATTACCTGAGGGGCACGGAGGTGGTATTACCTGAGGGGCACGGAGGTGGTAAAACCTGAGGGGCATTGTGGTGGTAATACCTGAGGGATATGGAGGTGGTAATAGTTGAGGGACATTGAGGTGGTAATACCTGAGGGATATGGAGGTGGTAATACCTGAGGGACACGGAGGTTGTAATACCTGAGGGATACGGAGGTGGTAATACCTGAGGGACACGGAGATGATATTACCTGAGGGATATGGAGGTGGTAATACCTGAGAGACACGGAGGTGGTAATAACTGAGGGACACGGAGGTGGTATTACCTGAAGGACACTGAGGTGGTAATACCCGAGGGGCACGGAGGTGGTAATACCTGAGGAGCACGGAGGTGGTAATACCTGAGGGGCACGGAGGTGGTAATACCTGAGGGACACGGAGGTGGTAATACCTGAGGGACATTGAGGTGGTAATACCTGAGGGACACGGAGGTGGTAATACCTGAAGGACACCGAGGTGGTAATACCTGAGGGACACGGAGGTGGCAATACCTGAGGGACACGGAGGTGGTAATACCTGAGGGACACGGAGCTGGTCATACTTGAGGGACACGGAGGTGGTAATATCTGAGGGAAGCGGAGGTGGTAATACCTGAGGGACACGGAGGTGGCAATACCTGAGGGACACGGAGGTGGTACAAACTGAGGGACACGGAGGTGGTAATACCTGAGAGACTCGGAGGTGGTAATACCTGAGGGGCACGGAGGTGGTATTACCTGAGGGACACGGAAGTGGTAATACCTGAGGGATACGGAGGTGGTAATACCTGAGGGACACGGAGGTCGTAATACCTGAGGGACTCGGAGGTGGTAATACCTGAGGGATACGGAGGTGGTAATACCTGAGGGACACGGAGGTGGTAATACCTGAGGGATACGGAGGTGGTAATACCTGAGGGACACGGAGGTGGTAATAGCTGAGGGACATTGAGGTGGTAATACTTGAGGGATACGGAGGTGGTAATACCCGAGGGAGACGGAGGTGGTAATATCTGAGGGAGACGGAGGTGGTAATACCTGAGGGACGCGGAGGTGGTAATACCTGAGGGACATGGAGGTGGTAATACCTGAGGGACATTGAGGTTGTAATACCTGAGGGACACGGAGTTGGTAATACCTGAGGGACACGGAGATGGTATTACCTGAGGGGCACGGAGGTGGTATTACCTGAGGGGCACGGAGGTGGTATTACCTGAGGGGCACAGAGGTGGTAAAACCTGAGGGGCATTGTGGTGGTAATACCTGAGGGATATGGAGGTGGTAATAGTTGAGGGACATTGAGGTGGTAATACCTGAGGGATATGGAGGTGGTAATACCTGAGGGACACGGAGGTTGTAATACCTGAGGGATACGGAGGTGGTAATACCTGAGGGACACGGAGATGATATTACCTGAGGGATATGGAGGTGGTAATACCTGAGAGACACGGAGGTGGTAATAACTGAGGGACACGGAGGTGGTATTACCTGAAGGACACTGAGGTGGTAATACCCGAGGGGCACGGAGGTGGTAATACCTGAGGAGCACGGAGGTGGTAATACCTGAGGGGCACGGAGGTGGTAATACCTGAGGGACACGGAGGTGGTAATACCTGAGGGACACGGAGGTGGTATTACCTGAGGGACACGGAGGTGGTAAAACCTGAGGGGCATTGTGGTGGTAATACCTGAGGGATATGGAGGTGGTAAAAGTTGAGGGACATTGAGGTGGTAATACCTGAGGGATATGGAGGTGGTAATACCTGAGGGACACGGAGGTTGTAATACCTGAGGGATACGGAGGTGGTAATACCTGAGGGACACGGAGATGATATTACCTGAGGGATATGGAGGTGGTAATACCTGAGAGACACGGAGGTGGTAATAACTGAGGGACACGGAGGTGGTATTACCTGAAGGACACTGAGGTGGTAATACCCGAGGGGCACGGAGGTGGTAATACCTGAGGAGCACGGAGGTGGTAATACCTGAGGGGCACGGAGGTGGTAATACCTGAGGGACACGGAGGTGGTAATACCTGAGGGACACGGAGGTGGTAATACCTGAGGGACACGGAGGTGGTAACATCTGAGGGACACGGAGGTAGTAATACCTGAGGAACACGGTGGTGGTAATAACTGAGGGACACGGAGGTGGTAATACCTGAGGGACACGGAGGTGGTAATACCTGAGGGACATTGAGGTGGTAATACTTGAGGGATACGGAGGTGGTAATACCCGAGGGAGACGGAGGTGGTAATATCTGAGGGAGACGGAGGTGGTAATACCTGAGGGACGCGGAGGTGGTAATACCTGAGGGACATGGAGGTGGTAATACCTGAGGGACATTGAGGTTGTAATACCTGAGGGACACGGAGATGGTATTACCTGAGGGGCACGGAGGTGGTATTACCTGAGGGGCACGGAGGTGGTATTACCTGAGGGGTACAGAGGTGGTAAAACCTGAGGGGCATTGTGGTGGTAATACCTGAGGGATATGGAGGTGGTAATAGTTGAGGGACATTGAGGTGGTAATACCTGAGGGATATGGAGGTGGTAATACCTGAGGGACACGGAGGTTGTAATACCTGAGGGATACGGAGGTGGTAATACCTGAGGGACACGGAGATGATATTACCTGAGGGATATGGAGGTGGTAATACCTGAGAGACACGGAGGTGGTAATAACTGAGGGACACGGAGGTGGTATTACCTGAAGGACACTGAGGTGGTAATACCCGAGGGGCACGGAGGTGGTAATACCTGAGGAGCACGGAGGTGGTAATACCTGAGGGGCACGGAGGTGGTAATACCTGAGGGACACGGAGGTGGTAATACCTGAGGGACACGGAGGTGGTAACATCTGAGGGACACGGAGGTAGTAATACCTGAGGGACACGGTGGTGGTAATAACTGAGGGACACGGAGGTGGTAATACCTGAGGGACACGGAGGTGGTAATACCTGAGGGACATTGACGTGGTAATACTTGAGGGATACGGAGGTGGTAATACCCGAGGGAGACGGAGGTGGTAATATCTGAGGGAGACGGAGGTGGTAATACCTGAGGGACGCGGAGGTGGTAATACCTGAGGGACATGGAGGTGGTAATACCTGAGGGACATTGAGGTTGTAATACCTGAGGGACACGGAGATGGTATTACCTGAGGGGCACGGAGGTGGTATTACCTGAGGGGCACGGAGGTGGTATTACCTGAGGGGCACAGAGGTGGTAAAACCTGAGGGGCATTGTGGTGGTAATACCTGAGGGATATGGAGGTGGTAATAGTTGAGGGACATTGAGGTGGTAATACCTGAGGGATATGGAGGTGGTAATACCTGAGGGACACGGAGGTTGTAATACCTGAGGGATACGGAGGTGGTAATACCTGAGAGACACGGAGGTGGTAATAACTGAGGGACACGGAGGTGGTATTACCTGAAGGACACTGAGGTGGTAATACCCGAGGGGCACGGAGGTGGTAATACCTGAGGGGCACGGAGGTGGTAATACCTGAGGGGCACGGAGGTGGTAATACCTGAGGGACACGGAGGTGGTAACATCTGAGGGACACGGAGGTAGTAATACCTGAGGGACACGGTGGTGGTAATAACTGAGGGACACGGAGGTGTTAATACCTGAGGGACACGGAGGTGGTAACATCTGAGGGACACGGAGGTGGTAATACCTGAGGGACACGGAATTGGTAATACCTGAGGGACACGGAGGTGTTAATAACTGAGGGACACGGAGGTGGTGACATCTGAGGGACACGGAGGTGGTAATATTCGAGGGACATTGAGGTTGTAATACCTGAGGGACACGGTGGTGGTAATACCTGAGAGACACGGAATTGGTAATAACTGAGGGACACGGAGGTGGTGATACCTGAGGAACACGGAGGTGGTGACATCTGAGGGACACGGAGGTGGTAATATTTGAGGGACATTGAGGTTGTAATACCTGAGGGACACGGTGTTGTTAATACCTGAGAGACACGAAATTGGTAATAACTGAGGGACACGGAAGTGGTGATACCTGAGGGACACGGAGGTGGTAATATTTGAGGGACATTGAGGTTGTAATACCTGAGGGACACGGAGGTCGTAATACCTGAGGGACTCGGAGGTGGTAATACCTGAGAGACACGGAGGTGGTAATACCTGAGGGATACGGAGGTGGTAATAACTGAGAGACACGGAGGTGGTAATACCTGAGGGACGCGGAGGTGGTAATACCTGAGGGACGCGGAGGTGGTAATATTTGAGGGACATTGAGGTTGTAATACCTGAGGGACACGGAGGTTGTAATACCTGAGGGATACGGAGGTGGTAATACCTGAGAGACACGGAGGTGGTAATAACTGAGGGACACGGAGGTGGTATTACCTGAAGGACACTGAGGTGGTAATACCCGAGGGGCACGGAGGTGGTAATACCTGAGGGGCACGGAGGTGGTAATACCTGAGGGGCACGGAGGTGGTAATACCTGAGGGACACGGAGGTGGTAACATCTGAGGGACACGGAGGTAGTAATACCTGAGGGACACGGTGGTGGTAATAACTGAGGGACACGGAGGTGTTAATACCTGAGGGACACGGAGGTGGTAACATCTGAGGGACACGGAGGTGGTAATACCTGAGGGACACGGAATTGGTAATACCTGAGGGACACGGAGGTGTTAATAACTGAGGGACACGGAGGTGGTGACATCTGAGGGACACGGAGGTGGTAATATTCGAGGGACATTGAGGTTGTAATACCTGAGGGACACGGTGGTGGTAATACCTGAGAGACACGGAATTGGTAATAACTGAGGGACACGGAGGTGGTGATACCTGAGGAACACGGAGGTGGTGACATCTGAGGGACACGGAGGTGGTAATATTTGAGGGACATTGAGGTTGTAATACCTGAGGGACACGGTGTTGTTAATACCTGAGAGACACGAAATTGGTAATAACTGAGGGACACGGAAGTGGTGATACCTGAGGGACACGGAGGTGGTAATATTTGAGGGACATTGAGGTTGTAATACCTGAGGGACACGGAGGTCGTAATACCTGAGGGACTCGGAGGTGGTAATACCTGAGAGACACGGAGGTGGTAATACCTGAGGGATACGGAGGTGGTAATAACTGAGAGACACGGAGGTGGTAATACCTGAGGGACGCGGAGGTGGTAATACCTGAGGGACGCGGAGGTGGTAATATTTGAGGGACATTGAGGTTGTAATACCTGAGGGACACGGAGGTCGTAATACCTGAGGGACTCGGAGGTGGTAATAACTGAGAGACACGGAGGTGGTAATACCTGAGGGACACGGAGGTGGTAATACCTGAGGGACATAGAGGTGATAATACCTGAGGGACACCGAGGTGGTAATCCCTGAGGGACACGGAGGTGGTAACACCTAAGGGACATGGAGGTGGTAATACCTGAGGGACACGGAGCTGGTCATACTTGAGGGACACGGAGGTGGTAATATCTGAGGGAAGCGAAGGTGGTAATACCTGAGGGACACGGAGGTGGTAATACCTGAGGGACACTGAGGTGGTAATACCTGAGGGACACGGAGGTGGTAATATCTGAGGGACATTGAGGTTGTAATACCTGAGGGACACGGAGGTGGTAATACCTGAGGGACACGGAGATGGTACAACCTGAGGGACACGGAGGTGGTAATACCTGAGGGGCACGGAGGTGGTAATACCTGAGGGGCACGGAGGTGGTATTACCTGAGGGACACGGAGGTGGTAATACCTGAGGGACACGGAAGTGGCAATACCTGAGGGACACGGAGGTGGTAATATCTGAGGGAAGCGGAGGTGGTAATACCTGAGGGACACGGAGGTGGTAATACCTGAGGTACATGGAGGTGGTAATACCTGAGGGACACGGAGGTGGTAATATCTGAGGGAAGCGGAGCTGGTAATACCTGAGGGACATTGAGGTGGTAATACCTGAGGCACACGGAGGTGGTAATACCTGAGCGACGCGGAGGTGGTAACATCTGAGGGACATTGAGGTGGTAATGCCTGAGGGACACGGAGGTGGTAATACCTGAAGGACACCGAGGTGGTAATACCTGAGGGACACGGAGGTGGCAATACCTGAGGGACACGGAGGTGGTAATACCTGAGGGACACGGAGGTGGTAATACCTGAGGGACATTGAGGTGGTAATACCTGAGGGACACGGAGGTGGTAATACCTGAAGGACACCGAGGTGGTAATACCTGAGGGACACGGAGGTGGCAATACCTGAGGGACACGGAGGTGGTAATACCTGAGGGACACGGAGCTGGTCATACTTGAGGGACACGGAGGTGGTAATATCTGAGGGAAGCGGAGGTGGTAATACCTGAGGGACACGGAGGTGGCAATACCTGAGGGACACGGAGGTGGTACAAACTGAGGGACACGGAGGTGGTAATACCTGAGAGACTCGGAGGTGGTAATACCTGAGGGGCACGGAGGTGGTATTACCTGAGGGACACGGAAGTGGTAATACCTGAGGGATACGGAGGTGGTAATACCTGAGGGACACGGAGGTGGTAATACCTGAGGGACATTGAGGTGGTAATACTTGAGGGATACGGATGTGGTAATACCTGAGGGATACGGAGGTGGTAATACCTGAGGGACACGGAGGTGGTAATATTTGAGGGACATTGAGGTTGTAATACCTGAGGGACACGGAGGTCGTAATACCTGAGGGACTCGGAGGTGGTAATACCTGAGGGATACGGAGGTGGTAATACCTGAGGGACACGGAGGTGGTAATACCTGAGGGATACGGAGGTGGTAATACCTGAGGGACACGGAGGTGGTAATACCTGAGGGACATTGAGGTGGTAATACTTGAGGGATACGGAGGTGGTAATACCCGAGGGAGACAGAGGTGGTAATATCTGAGGGAGACGGAGGTGGTAATACGTGAGGGACGCGGAGGAGGTAATACCTGAGGGACATGGAGGTGGTAATACCTGAGGGACATTGAGGTTGTAATACCTGAGGGACACGGAGTTGGTAATACCTGAGGGACACGGAGATGGTATTACCTGAGGGGCACGGAGGTGGTATTACCTGAGGGGCACGGAGGTGGTATTACCTGAGGGGCACAGAGGTGGTAAAACCTGAGGGGCATTGTGGTGGTAATACCTGAGGGATATGGAGGTGGTAATAGTTGAGGGACATTGAGGTGGTAATACCTGAGGGATATGGAGGTGGTAATACCTGAGGGACACGGAGGTTGTAATACCTGAGGGATACGGAGGTGGTAATACCTGAGGGACACGGAGATGATATTACCTGAGGGATATGGAGGTGGTAATACCTGAGAGACACGGAGGTGGTAATACCTGAAGGACACTGAGGTGGTAATACCCAAGGGGCACGGAGGTGGTAATACCTGAGGGGCACGGAGGTGGTAATACCTGAGGGACACGGAGGTGGTAATACCTGAGGGACACGGAGGTGGTAACATCTGAGGGACACGGAGGTAGTAATACCTGAGGGACATAGAGGTGGTAATACCTGAGGCACACGGAGGTGGTAATACCTGAGCGACGCGGAGGTGGTAACATCTGAGGGACATTGAGGTGGTAATGCCTGAGGGACACGGAGGTGGTAATACCTGAAGGACACCGAGGTGGTAATACCTGAGGGACACGGAGGTGGCAATACCTGAGGGACACGGAGGTGGTAATACCTGAGGGACACGGAGGTGGTAATACCTGAGGGACATTGAGGTGGTAATACCTGAGGGACACGGAGGTGGTAATACCTGAAGGACACCGAGGTGGTAATACCTGAGGGACACGGAGGTGGCAATACCTGAGGGACACGGAGGTGGTAATACCTGAGGGACACGGAGCTGGTCATACTTGAGGGACACGGAGGTGGTAATATCTGAGGGAAGCGGAGGTGGTAATACCTGAGGGACACGGAGGTGGCAATACCTGAGGGACACGGAGGTGGTACAAACTGAGGGACACGGAGGTGGTAATACCTGAGAGACTCGGAGGTGGTAATACCTGAGGGGCACGGAGGTGGTATTACCTGAGGGACACGGAAGTGGTAATACCTGAGGGATACGGAGGTGGTAATACCTGAGGGACACGGAGGTGGTAATACCTGAGGGACATTGAGGTGGTAATACTTGAGGGATACGGATGTGGTAATACCTGAGGGATACGGAGGTGGTAATACCTGAGGGACACGGAGGTGGTAATATTTGAGGGACATTGAGGTTGTAATACCTGAGGGACACGGAGGTCGTAATACGTGAGGGACTCGGAGGTGGTAATACCTGAGGGATACGGAGGTGGTAATACCTGAGGGACACGGAGGTGGTAATACCTGAGGGATACGGAGGTGGTAATACCTGAGGGACACGGAGGTGGTAATACCTGAGGGACATTGAGGTGGTAATACTTGAGGGATACGGAGGTGGTAATACCCGAGGGAGACAGAGGTGGTAATATCTGAGGGAGACGGAGGTGGTAATACGTGAGGGACGCGGAGGAGGTAATACCTGAGGGACATGGAGGTGGTAATACCTGAGGGACATTGAGGTTGTAATACCTGAGGGACACGGAGTTGGTAATACCTGAGGGACACGGAGATGGTATTACCTGAGGGGCACGGAGGTGGTATTACCTGAGGGGCACGGAGGTGGTATTACCTGAGGGGCACAGAGGTGGTAAAACCTGAGGGGCATTGTGGTGGTAATACCTGAGGGATATGGAGGTGGTAATAGTTGAGGGACATTGAGGTGGTAATACCTGAGGGATATGGAGGTGGTAATACCTGAGGGACACGGAGGTTGTAATACCTGAGGGATACGGAGGTGGTAATACCTGAGGGACACGGAGATGATATTACCTGAGGGATATGGAGGTGGTAATACCTGAGAGACACGGAGGTGGTAATACCTGAAGGACACTGAGGTGGTAATACCCGAGGGGCACGGAGGTGGTAATACCTGAGGGGCACGGAGGTGGTAATACCTGAGGGACACGGAGGTGGTAATACCTGAGGGACACGGAGGTGGTAACATCTGAGGGACACGGAGGTAGTAATACCTGAGGGTCACGGTGGTGGTAATAACTGAGGGACACGGAGGTGTTAATACCTGAGGGACACGGAGGTGGTAACATCTGAGGGACACGGAGGTGGTAATACCTGAGGGACACGGAATTGGTAATACCTGAGGGACACGGAGGTGTTAATAACTGAGGGACACGGAGGTGGTGACATCTGAGGGACACGGAGGTGGTAATATTCGAGGGACATTGAGGTTGTAATACCTGAGGGACACGGTGGTGGTAATACCTGAGAGACACGGAATTGGTAATAACTGAGGGACACGGAGGTGGTGATACCTGAGGGACACGGAGGTGGTGACATCTGAGGGACACGGAGGTGGTAATATTTGAGGGACATTGAGGTTGTAATACCTGAGGGACACGGTGTTGGTAATACCTGAGGGACTCGGAGGTGGTAATACCTGAGAGACACGGAGGTGGTAATACCTGAGGGATACGGAGGTGGTCATAACTGAGAGACACGGAGGTGGTAATACCTGAGGGACGCGGAGGTGGTAATGCCTGAGGGACGCGGAGGTGGTAATATTTGAGGGACATTGAGGTTGTAATACCTGAGGGACACGGAGGTCGTAATACCTGAGGGACTCGGAGGTGGTAATAACTGAGAGACATGGAGGTGGTAATACCTGAGGGACACGGAGGTGGTAATACCTGAGGGACATAGAGGTGATAATACCTGAGGGACACCGAGGTGGTAATCCCTGAGGGACACGGAGGTGGTAACACCTAAGGGACACGGAGGTGGTAATACCTGAGGGACACGGAGGTGGTAATATCTGAGGGAAGCGGAGGTGGTAATACCTGAGGGACACTGAGGTGGTAATACCTGTGGGACGCGGAGGTGGCAACACCTGAGAGACACGGAGGTGGTAATACCTGAGGGACACGGAGATGGTACAACCTGAGGGACACGGAGGTGGTAATACCTGAGGGGCACGGAGGTGGTAATACCTGAGGGACACTGAGGTGGTAATACCTGTGGGACGCGGAGGTGGCAACACCTGAGAGACACGGAGGTGGTAATACCTGAGGGACACGGAGATGGTACAACCTGAGGGACACGGAGGTGGTAATACCTGAGGGGCACGGAGGTGGTAATACCTGAGGGGCACGGAGGTGGTATTACCTGAGGGACACGGAGGTGGTAATACCTGAGGGACACGGAAGTGGTAATACCTGAGGGACACGGAGGTGGTAATATCTGAGGGAAGCGGAGGTGGTAATACCTGAGGGACACGGAGGTGGTAATACCTGAGGTACACGGAGGTGGTAATACCTGAGGGACATTGAGGTGGTAATACCTGAGGCACACGGAGGTGGTAATACCTGAGCGACGCGGAGGTGGTAACATCTGAGGGACATTGAGGTGGTAATGCCTGAGGGACACGGAGGTGGTAATACCTGAAGGACACCGAGGTGGTAATACCTGAGGGACACGGAGGTGGCAATACCTGAGGGACACGGAGGTGGTAATACCTGAGGGACACAGAGGTGGTAATACCTGAGGGACATTGAGGTGGTAATACCTGAGGGACACGGAGGTGGTAATACCTGAAGGACACCGAGGTGGTAATACCTGAGGGACACGGAGGTGGTAATACCTGAGGGACACGGAGGTGGTAATACCTGAGGGACACGGAGGTGGTAATACCTGAGGGACACGGAGCTGGTCATACTTGAGGGACACGGAGGTGGTAATATCTGAGGGAAGCGGAGGTGGTAATACCTGAGGGACACGGAGGTGGCAATACCTGAGGGACACGGAGGTGGTACAAACTGAGGGACACGGAGGTGGTAATACCTGAGAGACTCGGAGGTGGTAATACCTGAGGGGCACAGAGGTGGTATTACCTGAGGGACACGGAAGTAGTAATACCTGAGGGACACGGAGGTGGTATTACCTGAGGGACACGGAAGTGGTAATACCTGAGGGACACGGAGGTGGTATTACCTGAGGGACACGGAGGTGGTAATACCTGAGGGACATGGAGGTGGTAATACCTGAGGGACACGGAGGTGGTAATACATGAGGGAAGCAGAGGTGGTAATACCTGAGGGACACGGAGGTGGTAATACATGAGAGACACGGAGTGCTGATACCTGAGGGACACGGGGGTGGTGATACCTGAGGGACGCGGAGGTGGTAATACCTGAGGGACACGGAGGTGGTAATACCTGAGAGACACGGAGGTCGTAATACCTGAGGGACTCGGAGGTGGTAATACCTGAGAGACACGGAGGTGGTAATACCTGAGGGACACGGAGATGGTGATTCCTGAGGGACACGGAGGTGGTAATATTTGAGGGACATTGAGGTTGTAATACCTGAGGGACACGGAGGTCGTAATACCTGAGGGACTCGGAGGTGGTAATACCTGAGAGACACGGAGGTGGTAATACCTGAGGGATAGGTAGGTGGTAATACCTGAGGGACACTGAGGTGCTAATAACTGAGGGACACGGAGGTGGTCATACCTGAGGGACATGGAGGTGGTAATACCTGAGGGAAGCAGAGGTGGTAATACCTGAGGGACACGGAGGTGGTAATACCTGAGAGACACGGAGGTGGTAATACCTGAGGGATAGGGAGGTGGTAATACCTGAGGGACACGGAGGTGGTAATACCTGAGGAACACGGAGGTGGCAATACCTGAGGGACACGGAGGTGGTAATACCTGAGAGACTCGGAGGTGGTAATACCTGAGGGACACGGAGGTGGTAACACCTAAGGGACATGGAGGTGGTAATACCTGAGGGGCACGGAGGTGGTAATACCTGAGGGACACGGAGGTGGTATTACCTGAGGGACACGGAAGTAGTAATACCTGAGGGACACGGAAGTGGTATTACCTGAGGGACGCGGAGGTAGTAATACCTGAGGGACATGGAGGTGGTATTATCTGAGGGACGCGGAGGTAGTAATACCTGAGGGACATGGAGGTGGTATTACCTGGGGGACACGGAGGTGGTAATACCTGAGGGACACGGAGGTGGTAATACCTGAGGGACACGGAGGTGGTAATACCTGAGGGACTCGGAGGTGGTAATACCTGAGGGACGCGGAGGTAGTAATACCTGAGGGACACGGAGGTGGTATTACCTGAGGGACACGGAAGTAGTAATACCTGAGGGACACGGAGGTGGTAATACCTGAGGGACACGGAGGTGGTAATATCTGAGGGACATGGAGGTGGTAATACCTGAGGGACACTGAGGTGCGAATAACTGAGGGACACGGAAGTGGTAATACCTGAGGGACATGGAGGTGGTAATACCCGAGGGACATGGAGGTGGTAATACCTGAGGGAAGCAGAGGTGGTAATACCTGAGGGACACGGAGGTGGTAATACCTGAGGGACACGGAGGTGGTAATACCCGAGGGACATGGAGGTGGTAATACCTGAGGGAAGCAGAGGTGGTAATACCTGAGGGACACGGAGGTGGTAATACCTGAGGGACACGGAGGTGGTAATACCCGAGGGACATTGAGGTTGTAATACACGAGGGGCACGGAGATGGTATTACCTGAGGGACACTGAGGTGGTAATAACTGAGGGACACGGAGGTGGTAATAACTGAGGGGCATGGAGGTGGTAATACCTGAGGGACACTGAGGTGGTAATAACTGAGGGACACGGAGGTGGTAATAACTGAGGGGCATGGAGGTGGTAATACCTGAGGGGCACGGAGGTGGCAATACCTGAGGGACACGGAGGTGGTAATACCTGAGGGGCACGGAGGTGGTAATACCTGAGGGACTCGGAGGTGGTAATACCTGAGGGACGCGGAGGTAGTAATACCTGAGGGACATGGAGGTGGTATTACCTGGGGGACACGGAGGTGGTAATACCTGAGGGACACGGAGGTGGTAATACCTGAGGGGCACGGAGGTGGTAATACCTGAGGGACACGGAGGTGGTATTACCTGAGGGACACGGTAGTAGTAATACCTGAGGGACACGGAGGTGGTAATATCTGAGGGAAGCGGAGGTGGTAATACCTGAGGGACACGGAGGTGGTAATATCTGAGGGACATGGAGGTGGTAATACCTGAGGGACACGGAGGTGGTAACACCTGAGGGACATGGAGGTGGTAATACCTGAGGGAAGCAGAGGTGGTAATACCTGAGGGACACGGAGGTGGTAATACATGAGAGACACGGAGTGCTGATACCTGAGGGACACGGAGGTGGTGATACCTGAGGGACGCGGAGGTGGTAATACCTGAGGGACACGGAGGTGGTAATACCTGAGAGACACGGAGGTCGTAATACCTGAGGGACTCGGAGGTGGTAATACCTGAGGGACACGGAGATGGTGATACCTGAGGGACACGGAGGTGGTAATATTTGAGGGACATTGAGGTTGTAATACCTGACGGACACGGAGGTCGTAATACCTGAGGGACTCGGAGGTGGTAATACCTGAGAGACACGGAGGTGGTAATACCTGAGGGATAGGTAGGTGGTAATACCTGAGGGACACTGAGGTGCTAATAACTGAGGGACACGGAGGTGGCCATACCTGAGGGACATGGAGGTGGTAATACCTTAGGGAAGCAGAGGTGGTAATACCTGAGGGACACGGAGGTGGTGATACCTGAGGGACGCGGAGGTGGTAACACCTAAGGGACATGGAGGTGGTAATACCTGAGGGGCACGGAGGTGGTAATGCCTGAGGGACACGGAGGTGGTAATACCTGAGAGACTCGGAGGTGGTAATACCTGAGGGGCACGGAGGTGGTAATGCCTGAGGGACACGGAGGTGGTATTACCTGAGGGACACGGAAGTAGTAATACCTGAGGGACACGGAGGTGGTATTACCTGAGGGACGCGGAGGTAGTAATACCTGAGGGACATGGAGGTGGTATTACCTGGGGGACACGGAAGTAGTAATACCTGAGGGACACGGAGGTGGTAATACCTGAGGGACACGGAGGTGGTAATATCTGAGGGACATGGAGGTGGTAATACCTGAGGGACACTGAGGTGCGAATAACTGAGGGACACGGAGGTGGTAATACCTGAGGGACATGGAGGTGGTAATACAAGAGGGAAGCAGAGGTGGTAATACCTGAGGGACACGGAGGTGGTAATACCTGAGGGACACGGAGGTGGTAATACCCGAGGGACATGGAGGTGGTAATACCTGAGGGAAGCAGAGGTGGTAATACCTGAGGGACACGGAGGTGGTAATACCTGAGGGACACGGAGGTGGTAATACCCGAGGGACATTGAGGTTGTAATACCCGAGGGGCACGGAGATGGTATTACCTGAGGGACACTGAGGTGGTAATAACTGAGGGACACGGAGGTGGTAATAACTGAGGGGCATGGAGGTGGTAATACCTGAGGGACACTGAGGTGGTAATAACTGAGGGACACAGAGGTGGTAATAACTGAGGGGCATGGAGGTGGTAATACCTGAGGGGCACGGAGGTGGCAATACCTGAGGGACACGGAGGTGGTAATACCTGAGGGGCACGGAGGTGGTAATACCTGAGGGACTCGGAGGTGGTAATACCTGAGGGGCACGGAGGTGATAATACCTGAGGGACACGGAGGTGGTATTACCTGAGGGACACGGAGGTTGTAATACCCGAGGGACACGGAGGTGTTAATAATTGAGGGACACGGAGGTGTTAATACCTGAGGGACACGGAGGTGGTAATATCTGAGGGACACGGAGGTGGTAATACCTGAGTGACACGGAGGTGGTAATACCTGAGAGACACGGAGGTGGTAATAACTGAGGGACACGGAGGTGATGATACCTGAGGGACACAGCGGTGGTAATATTTGAGGGACATTGAGGTGGCATTACCTGAGGGACACAGAGGTGGTAATATTTGAGGGACATTGAGGTGGCATTACCTGAGGGACACAGAGGTGGTAATATTTGAGGGACATTGAGGTGGTAATACCTGAGGGACACGGAGGTGGTCATACTTGAGGGACACGTAGGTGGTAATACCTGAGGGACACGGAGGTGGTAATACCTGAGGGACACTGAGGTGGTAATACCTGAGGGACACGGAGGTGGTAATACCTGAGGGACGCGGAGGTGGTAATACCTGAGGGACATGGAGGTGGTAATACCTGAGGGACATTGAGGTTGTAATACCTGAGGGAAAGGGAGGTGGTAATACCTGAGGGACGCGGAGGTGGTAACATCTGAGGGACATTGAGGTGGTAATACCTGAGGGACACGGAGGTGGTAATACCTGAGGGACACGGAGGTGGTAATACCTGAGGGACACTGAGGTGGTAATACCTGAGGGATACGGAGGTGGTAATACCTGAGGGACATTGAGGTTGTAATACATGAGGAACACGGAGGTGGTAATCCCTGTGGGACACGGAGGTGGTAATACCGAAGGGACACGGAGGTGGTAATACCTGAGGGACACGGAGGTGGTAATACCTGAGGGACGCGGAGGTGGTAATACCTGAGGGACATGGAGGTGGTATTACCTGAGGGACACGGAAGTAGTAATACCTGAGGGACACGGAGGTGGTAATACCTGAGGGACACGGAGGTGGTAATATCTGAGGGACATGGAGGTGGTAATACCTGAGGGACACTGAGGTGCGAATAACTGAGGGACACGGAGGTGGTAATACCTGAGGGACATGGAGGTGGTAATACAAGAGGGAAGCAGAGGTGGTAATACCTGAGGGACACGGAGGTGGTAATACCTGAGGGACACGGAGGTGGTAATACCCGAGGGACATGGAGGTGGTAATACCTGAGGGAAGCAGAGGTGGTAATACCTGAGGGACACGGAGGTGGTAATACCTGAGGGACACGGAGGTGGTAATACCCGAGGGACATTGAGGTTGTAATACCCGAGGGGCACGGAGATGGTATTACCTGAGGGACACTGAGGTGGTAATAACTGAGGGACACGGAGGTGGTAATAACTGAGGGGCATGGAGGTGGTAATACCTGAGGGACACTGAGGTGGTAATAACTGAGGGACACAGAGGTGGTAATAACTGAGGGGCATGGAGGTGGTAATACCTGAGGGGCACGGAGGTGGCAATACCTGAGGGACACGGAGGTGGTAATACCTGAGGGGCATGGAGGTGGTAATACCTGAGGGACTCGGAGGTGGTAATACCTGAGGGGCACGGAGGTGATAATACCTGAGGGACACGGAGGTGGTATTACCTGAGGGACACGGAGGTGGTAATACCCGAGGGACACGGAGGTGTTAATAATTGAGGGACACGGAGGTGTTAATACCTGAGGGACACGGAGGTGGTAATATCTGAGGGACACGGAGGTGGTAATACCTGAGTGACACGGAGGTGGTAATACCTGAGAGACACGGAGGTGGTAATAACTGAGGGACACGGAGGTGATGATACCTGAGGGACACAGAGGTGGTAATATTTGAGGGACATTGAGGTGGCATTACCTGAGGGACACAGAGGTGGTAATATTTGAGGGACATTGAGGTGGCATTACCTGAGGGACACAGAGGTGGTAATATTTGAGGGACATTGAGGTGGTAATACCTGAGGGACACGGAGGTGGTCATACTTGAGGGACACGTAGGTGGTAATACCTGAGGGACACGGAGGTGGTAATACCTGAGGGACACTGAGGTGGTAATACCTGAGGGACACGGAGGTGGTAATACCTGAGGGACGCGGAGGTGGTAATACCTGAGGGACATGGAGGTGGTAATACCTGAGGGACATTGAGGTTGTAATACCTGAGGGAAAGGGAGGTGGTAATACCTGAGGGACGCGGAGGTGGTAACATCTGAGGGACATTGAGGTGGTAATACCTGAGGGACACGGAGGTGGTAATACCTGAGGGACACGGAGGTGGTAATACCTGAGGGACACTGAGGTGGTAATACCTGAGGGATACGGAGGTGGTAATACCTGAGGGACATTGAGGTTGTAATACATGAGGAACACGGAGGTGGTAATCCCTGTGGGACACGGAGGTGGTAATACCGAAGGGACACGGAGGTGGTAATACCTGAGGGACACGGAGGTGGTAATACCTGAGGGACGCGGAGGTGGTAATACCTGAGGGACATGGAGGTGGTAATATCTGAGGGACATTGAGGTGGTAATACCTGAGGGACACGGATGTGGAAATACCTCAGGGACGCGGAGGTGGTAATACCTGAGGGACACGGAGGTGGTAATACCTGAGGGACATTGAGGTTGTAATAACTGAGGGACTCGGAGTTGGTAATACCTGACGGACATGGAGATGGTACAACCTGAGGGACACGGAGGTGGTAATACCTGAGAGACGCGGAGGTGGTATTACCTGAGGGACACGGAAGTAGTAATACCTGAGGGACACGGAGGTGGTATTACCTGAGGGACGCGGAGGTGGTAATACCTGAGGGACACGGAGGTGGTAATACCTGAGGGACATTGAGGTTGTAATACCTGGGGGATACGGAGGTGGTAATACCTGAGGGACACGGAGGTGGTCATACCTGAGGGATATGGAGGTGTTAATACCTGAGGGACACGGAGGTGGTAATACCTGAGGGACGCGGAGGTGGTAACATCTGAGGGACATTGAGGTGATAATACTTCAGGGATACGGAGGTGGTAATACCTGAGGGACACAGAGGTGGTAATACCTGAGGGACGCGGAGGTGGTAATCCCTGAGGAGCACGGAGGTGGTAATACCTGAGGGACACGGAGGTGGTAACACCTGAGGGAAGCAGTGGTGGTAATACCTGAGGGACATGGAGGTGGTAATACCTGAGGGAAGCAGAGGTGGTAATACCTGAGGGACACGGAGGTGGTATTACCTGAGGGACACGGAGGTGGTAATACCCGAGGGACACGGAGGTGTTAATAATTGAGGGACACGAAGGTGTTAATACCTGAGCGACACGGAGGTGGTAATATCTGAGGGACACGGAGGTGGTAAAACCTGAGGGACACGGAGGTGGTAATACCTGAGAGACACGGAGGTGGTAATATCTGAGGGACGCGGAGGTGGTAATATTTGAGGGACATTGAGGTTGTAATACCTGAGGGACACGGAGGTCGTAATACCTGAGGGACTCGGAGGTGGTAATACCTGAGGGATACGGTGGTGGTAATATTTGAGGGACATTGAGGTTGTAATACCTGAGGGACACGGAGGTCGTAATACCTGAGGGACTCGGAGGTGGTAATATTTGAGGGACATTGAGGTTGTAATACCTGAGGGACACGGAGGTCGTAATACCTGAGGGACTCGGAGGTGGTAATACCTGAGGGACACGGAGGTGGTAATACCTGAGGGATACGGAGGTGGTAATAACTGAGAGACACGGAGGTGGTAATACCTGAGGGACACGGAGGTGGTAATAACTTAGAGACTCGGAGGTGGTAATACCTGAGAGACACGGAGGTGGTAATACCTGAGGGACACAGAGGTGGTAATACCTGAGGGACACGGAGGTGGTAATACCTGAAGGACACCGAGGTGGTAATACCTGAGGGACACGGAGGTGGCAATACTTGAGGGACGCGGAGGTGGTAATACCTGAGGGACATGGAGGTGGTAATACCTGAGGGACATGGAGGTGGTAATACCTGAGGGACACGGAGGTGGTAATACCTGAGGGACACGGAGGTGGTAATACCTGAGGGACACGGAGGTGGTATTACCTGAGGGACACGGAGGTGGTATTACCTGAGGGACGCGTAGGTGGTAATACCTGAGGGACACGGAGGTGGTAATACCTGAGGGACATTGAGGTGGTAATACCTGGGGGATACGGAGGTGGTAATACCTGAGGGATATGGAGCTGTTAATAACTGAGGGACACGGAGGTGGGAATACCTGAGGGACGCGGAGGTGGTAACATCTGAGGGACATTGAGGTGGTAATATTTGAGGGATACGGAGGTGGTAATACCTGAGGGACACGGAGGTGGTAATACCTGAGGGACACGGAGGTGGTAATACCTGAGGGACTCGGAGGTGGTAATACCTGAGAGACACGGAGGTCGTAATACCTGAGGGACACGGAGGTGGTAATACCTGAGGGACACAGAGGTGATAATACCTGAGGGACACGGAGGTGGTAATACCTGAGGGACACAGAGGTGGTAATACCTGAGGGACACAGAGGTGATAATACCTGAGGGACACAGAGGTGGTAATACCTGAGGGACACAGAGGTGATAATACCTGAGGGACAAGGAGGTGGTAATACCTGAGGGACACGGAGGTGGTAATACCTGAGGGACACAGAGGTGGTAATACCTGAGGGACACGGAGGTCGTAATACCTGAGGGACTCGGAGGTGGTAATACCTGAGAGACACGGAGGTCGTAATACCTGAGGGACTCGGAGGTGGTAATACCTGAGGGATACGGAGGTGGTAATACCTGAGGGGCACGGAGGTGGTAATACCTGAGGGACATGGAGGTGGTAATACCTGGGGGGCACGGAGGTGGTAATACCTGAGGGACACGGAGGTGGTAATACCTGGGGGGCACGGAGGTGGTAATACCTGAGGGGCACGGAGGTGGTAATACCTGAGGGGCACGGAGGTGGTAATACCTGAGGGGCCCGGAGGTGGTAATATCTGAGGGACATTGAGGTTGTAATACCTGAGGGACAGCGAGGTGGTAATACCTGAGGGGCACGGAGATGATATTACCTGAGGGACACGAAGGTGGTAATAACTGAGAGACACGGAGGTGGTAACAACTGAGGGACACGGAGGTGGTAATACCTGTGGGACGCGGAGGTGGCAATATCTGAGGGACATGGAGGTGGTAATACCTGAGGGACATTGAGGTTGTAATACCTGAGGGACACAGAGGTGGTAATACCTGAGGGACACGGAGATGTTACAACCTGAGGGACACGGAGGTGGTAATATCTGAGGGGCACGGAGGTGGTATTACCTGAGGGACACGGAAGTAGTAATACCTGAGGGGCACGGAGGTGATAATACCTGAGGGACACGGTGGTGGTATTACCTGAGGGACACGGAGGTGGTAATACCTGAGGGACACGGAGGTGGTAATACCTGAGGGACATTGAGGTGGTTATACCTGGGGGATACGGAGGTGGTAATACCTGAGGGACACGGAGGTGGTAATACCTGAGGGACACGGAAGTAGTAATACCTGAGGGACACGGAGGTGGTAATATCTGAGGGAAGCGGAGGTGGTACAACCTGAGGTACACGGAGGTGGTAATATCTGAGGGACATTGAGGTGGTAATACCTGAGGTACACGGAGGTGGTAATATCTGAGGGACACGGAGGTGGTAATACCTGAGGGACACGGAGGTGGTAATATCTGTGGGACATTGAGGTGGTAATACCTGAGGTACACGGAGGTTGAAATATCTGAGCGATGCGGAGGTGGTAACATCTGAGGGACATTGAGGTGGTAATACTTGAGGGAAACGGAGGTGGTAATACCTGAGGGACAAGGAGATGGTATTATCTGAGGGACACGGAGGTGGTAATACCTGAGGGACACGGAGGTGGTAATACCTGAGGGACACGGAGGTGGTAATACCTGAGGGGCACAGAGGAGGTAATACCTGAGGGACACGGAGGTGGTATTACCTGAGGGACACGGAAGTAGTAATATCTGAGGGACACGGAGGTGGTATTACCTGAGGGATACGGAGGTGGTAATACCTGAGGGACGCGGAGGTGGAAATACCCGAGGGACACAGAGGTGAAAATACCTGAGGGATGCGGAGGTGGTAATACCTGAGGGACATGGAGGTGGTAATACCTGAGGGACGCAGAGGTGAAAATACCTGAGAGACACGGAGGTGGTATTACCTGAGGGACACAGAGGTGAAAATACCTGAGAGACACGGAGGTAGTAATACCTGAGGGACACAGAGGTGGTAATACTTGAAGGATGCGGAGGTGGTAATACCTGAGGGACACGGAGGTGGTAATACCTGAGGGACGCGGAGGGGGTAACACCTGAGGCACATTGAGGTGGTAATACTTGATGGATACGGAGGTGGTAATACCTGAGGGAAATGGAGGTGATAATACCTGAGGGACACGGAGGTGGTAATACCTGAGGGACACGGAGGTGGTAATATCTGAGGGACATGGAGGTGATATTACCTGAGGGACACGGAGGTGGTAATACCTGAGGGACGCGGAGGTGGAAATACCCGAGGGACATGGAGGTGGTAATACCTGAGAGACACGGAGGTGGTATTACCTGAGGGACACGGAGGTGGTATTACCTGAGGGACACGGAGGTGGTATTACCTGAGAGACACGGAGGTGGTAATACCTGAGGGACACGGAGGTGGTATTACCTGAGGGACACGGAGGTGGTATTACCTGAGAGACACGGAGGTGGTAATACCTGAGGGACACGGAGGTGGTATTACCTGAGAGACACGGAGGTGGTAATACCTGAGGGACACTGAGGTGGTAATAACTGAGGGACACGGAGGTGGTATTACCTGAGGGACACAGAGGTGGTAATACCTGAGGGACACGGAGGTGGTAATACCTGAGGGACACAGAGGTGGTAATACCTGAGGGACACGGAGGTGGTAATACCTGAGGGACACAGAGGTGGTATTACCTGAGAGACACAGAGGTGGTATTCCCTGAGAGACATGGAGGTGGTATTACCTGAGGGACACGGAGGTGGTAATACCTGAGGGACACGGAGGTGGTATTACCTGAGGGACACGGAGGTGGTATTACCTGAGAGACACGGAGGTGGTATTACCTGAGGGACACGGAGGTGGTATTACCTGAGAGACACGGAGGTGGTAATACCTGAGGGACACGGAGGTGGTATTACCTGAGGGACACGGAGGTGGTATTACCTGAGGGACACGGAGGTGGTAATACCTGAGGTACACAGAGGTGGTAATAACTGAGGGACACGGAGGTGGTATTACCTGAGGGACACAGAGGTGGTATTACCTGAGGGACACGGAGCTGGTAATACCTGAGGGACACAGAGGTGGTAATACCTGAGGGACACAGAGGTGGTAATACCTGAGGGACACGGAGGTGGTATTACCTGAGGGACGCGGAGGTGGTATTACCTGAGAGACACGGAGGTGGTAATACCTGAGGGACATGGAGGTGGTATTACCTGAGAGACACGGAGGTGGTAATACCTGAGGGACACGGAGGTGGTAATACCTGAGGTACACAGAGGTGGTAATAACTGAGGGACACGGAGGTGGTATTACCTGAGGGACACAGAGGTGGTAATACCTGAGGGACACGGAGGTGGTAATACCTGAGGGACACAGAGGTGGTATTACCTGAGGGACACGGAGCTGGTAATACCTGAGGGACACAGAGGTGGTAATACCTGAGGGACACAGAGGTGGTAATACCTGAGGGACACGGAGGTGGTATTACCTGAGGGACACAGAGGTTGTATTACCTGAGGGACACGGAGGTGGTAATACCTGAGGGGCACAGAGGTTGTATTACCTGAGGGACACGGAGGTGGTAATACCTGAGGGACACGGAGGTGGTAATACCTGAGGGACACGGAGGTGGTAATACCTGAGGGACACAGAGGTTGTATTACCTGAGGGACACAGAGGTGGTAATACCTGAGGGATACGGAGGTGGTAATACCTGAGGGACACGGAGGTGGTAATACCTGAGGGACACGGAGGTGGTAATTGTTATGTTTAGTATAACTCCTCAAGACTCAGTACTGTTAGTTGAATCTGATGTGACTTCAGTCTCTTTAATAAAACTCCCGAGTGCCTCAGCAGCGTGGGGCAGATAACCTTTTATACTCCCTTGCACGAGGTGTGCAGGTGACCCTCGGGCCTCCAACAGCTGCGCCCTCTGGTGGCAAGTCTTGCACAGTTACAATATTTAGATACATAACACCACTCCCCTGCAAAGTCTTAGATACAAGTTATTTACAAGTTGAGTCTGTCCGGGGCCCTTCGCTCCCTGGTTGAATGCCTGACTTCGAACCCTGGCATGGGCCTGGTGGGTTCATCCTCGTGATCGACAGCGAGGTCGATTGCTGGTTGGGTGTGTGTTGGTGGATCGATGATGGTGATGTCCTCTTCAAGTTGTTCCTGGTTGTCGGTGAATCGCAGTTTGGTCTGATCCAAGTGCTTTCTGCACATTTGTCCATTACGTAGTTTGACCTGGACCACGGTTTGGAGGGCCAGGACCACAGACTCAGTTGGGCCTCCCTTGGTGCATTGCTCAACTGTGAGCAAGTGTTACATTGGTGTACGCATGACTCCAATTCCAAGTCAATGCCCGGCCACCAAACATAGAAACATAGGGCCCAAGTTTCCACATGATTTGCGCCTGATTTTTAGGAGCAACTGGTGGAGAACAGACTATTTTAGAATTCGCAATTCTCCACATTTTTTTTCTGCAGTTCTAGTCAGGTAGAACAGTTCTAGTTTAGAACAGAATTTTTTCTTCAAAAGTGGGCGTGTCCGGCCACTGACGTCTGATTTGAAAGTTTCCACAGTGAAAACGTACTCCAAATTAAAGTAGAATGGCGCCAGTGAAGATTTTTGTAGAACTGAAAAAACCTGTTCTGCACATTAAAAAATCAGGCGCAGGTTACAAATTAGGCGTCCAGAACGAGGTGGGGGGGAGGGAACTCATTAAATTCGACAATAAATCCTTATTTATACTTCTACAAATATTATACAAATAAATCCAACCTGAATAAACATTTATAAGCCATGAAAAGATTAAATAAACCATCTTCCTACCTGTGTGAAAGTGCTTCAGCCAGGGAGAATTCTGCAGCCGTTCGTGTCGCTGAGCGGGAGAGGGAGAGAGAGAGAGAGAGAGGGAGAGAGGGAGAGAGAGAGAGAGAGAGGGAGAGAGAGAGGGGAGGGAGGGAGAGAGGGAGGGAGGGAGGGGGAGAGAGGGAGGGAGGGAGGGGGAGAGAGAGAGAGAGGGGGAGGGAGGGAGAGAGGGGGAGGGGGGGAGAGAGAGAGAGGGGGGGAGGGAGAGAGAGAGAGG